>NW_026939012.1:0-50000 GCF_032062105.1 Saccostrea cuccullata | reverse complement strand
AATCAGGATAATTATATTTTCCGTAGTTAAATTCCGCATTGATAATGAAATTAACATAAATGTAATAGCACCACTATATTGCATATTGCGGTATTGTATCATTTTGTTTCATTCAAATAGGGTTTATGGCAACAAACGTTGTATATACGAGTATTGAATATTTTTTTTATTCCTAACAATGTAATTTTTAAACGTTTAAGATATCTTTAGACGGTTCAGTTTTTTTTTCTTTTATATTAGTGTCACAACTCCCACTTTAGCAAATTTAATCACTTTGCCACACGCAAGACCTGTACATTGGTAATTTCAACTGCCATGTAAACTAAGGAGGTCACTAAAAATATGTAGGTCCCATAAGTTGAAATATCGGTGGTGAATGAACACTTTTGAAAACTACTTTTGAAATCGAGTACTCTTAGAACTTTTTGTCTTATATGTCTCATTTTGAACTCCTCTGCAAGAAAAGTACCTTTCATTTTTTCTTACGTTCTTCATGAACACTCAATTGTTCCATTGAAATAGTGATTAATGCCTGAGAATGGTTACATATCACCAGGGCTAGTCAGGGCCTGCGGTCTTGAACATAAAGGATTTTGAGATTTATTCCGACGGATTCCTTTACATAAATAATCCTTTATCGTGACCCCAAGTCCATCTTTAAATCTGATTGATAAAATATTATGAAATTGTTCAGAAAGCTTTACGTAACTGCTTTCTTCTTCACATTTGCAAAAAATCCAAAGCTGCTGTAAGTAAGCAGCAATGACACAGAAATGTTAATGAGATGATGCTCTGTTGCAACCACTATTGAAATAACGACCACTATTGAAATAATTATATCAATAGTTGTTGAGAGTGCATTTCAATAGCAAACGTAGTTATTAACCACTATTGAAATATGACTTCTATTGAAATAATTATATCAATAGTGGTTGGGAGTGCATTTCAATAACAAACATAGTTAGTAACTACTATTGAAATACAACCACTATTGAAATAATGATATCAATAGTGGTTGAGAGTGTATTTCAATAGCAAACATAGTTCGTAACCACTTTTGAAATACGACCACTATTGAAATAATTATATCAATAGTGGTTGAAACTCATTTCAATAGCAAACAGAGTTAGTAACCAACCATTGAAATGATGTTCACTTTTGACATTAAGATTTCAATATGGATTAAATTATGGTTTTACGTTTGAAGTATTATCAGCAACTATCAAAATAATTATTTAAATCACTTTTGAAATTGTAATCCTTCCTCAATGTTCAAAATTCTGCCTCACTAAAATCATCCTTAATAATTTATACACTTAAATTATTAATCTAAATATTTTTCATTTAAAATCCTATTTTTGTGAAATTTTGGATAAAAAATAAAAAAGAAATATGCCTTGAAACTTTTCTTTCGATACTGGTCGTATTTCAAAAATGGTTGAATCCTATGGTAATCATATTGTAATGCACTCTCACCCACCATTTAAATAATAATTTCAAAAGAAATCATATTTCAATAGTGGTTGCTATCTATGTTTGTTATTGAAATGCACTCTCACCGACTATTGAAATAATTATTTCAATAGTGGTAGTATTTCAATAGTGGTAACTAACTATGTTTGCTTTTGAAATGCACTCCCAACCACTATTGATATAATTATTTCAATAGTGGTCGTATTTCATCAGTCGTAACTTACTATGTTTGCTATTGAAATGCACTCCCAACCACTATTGATATAATTATTTCAATAGTGCTAGTATTTCAATAGTGGTTACTAACTATGTTTGCTATTGAAATGCACTCTCAACCACTATTGATATAATTATTTCAATAGTGGTCGTATTTCAATAGTGGTTACTACATGTAACTATGTTTGATATTGAAATCCATTCTCGACCACCATTGATAAAATTATTTCAATAGTGGTCGTATTTCAATAGTGGTTACTAACTACGTTTGCTATTGAAATGCACTCTCAACCACTATTGATATAATTATTTCAATAGTGGTCGTTATTTCAATAGTGGTTGCAACAATGCTCTCTTTGAAATCGTAAAATATTGATTTCGTTTGATTGCAACTAGGTAAAAAAAAGTCGGTAGTAAAAAAGGATTGAGAAAGGGGATTTACTTAGCATACAGAAGCTAAAACATTTAGACAATACTCTTACTGTTGTTAAGGTCTTCCGTCTTCACGGAAGACCTTCTAGTGATTCTACTATTTCTTCTTATTATTATTATAATTATTTTCCCCAAAAGTTTGTGCAGGCGATTTTCGAGAACTATTAGGTGGTTTTCAGTGAAACTTTCAGGAATAATGTGTCATAATATGAAGTTGTGGCATGACAAGAGAAATTTGGAATACTCACCTTCGGTTCCAAGATATTGACAGTTTTCTGATTTTTAAATGGATTTTTGTTCCCCATTTTTTTTCAAAAATGGCTGAAGATATAAACTGGAGACTTATTAGAGATGATAGATGATGACTTTTAGATTTGCGGAATTACATTTTCGTGTGTCGTTATTACTTCCGGTTGCTATCGAAAGTGAAATTGAAAAGTCCATATTTTCTAACGTTTTTGTTTTTCAATATCTTACATTTATTTCTGGAATGTTAATAGAAACCTTTCTTTTAATGCTTATTGTACATTTTTTTTGAATATTGATAAATCCAAATTCTAGATATTAACATTTAAAAATCTGAAGCGGGTCCAAAATGGCGGCTGTCTCTGTCATCTCCGACATTGCACAAGTCAGGGTCAGCCGAGCGTTTGTTTATATGAAAGTAATCTAAGGATAAATGAAATGTAAAGGAAAACTTTGATTGTCATGTCGTAGGTACGATGCAATTCTGTGTCAAACGAAGTTTTAATCCACAGTCGTCTCAAACATCTTCTGTAATTATCTTTGGCTGGTTCTCAGAGAAGAAAAAGATAAAAATTAATGTGATAATGTAATACGATACCTAATATATTTTGCCTTTTGCGGAAAATTAGATTTTACATCATAGTTATAAGTTAATGTTTTTAAGAATCAATATCGATGTATATAGTAAGTATCAAACGCGTAACCACTGTTTTGCTCATGCACACTTCTGTCATATTTAACAGATAGAACAGACAATTGTAAGAAAAGATTTTTTATCACACTTGTGTCATATTAAACTAATAGAAAAGACAAAAATAAGAAAACCATTTTGAAAAGATCGTTGAATGGAGTTTATATTAACATTCTTGTCGCAAAGATCTGATTCAAGTTATTGAACATAAATGGTACATTTGTATCTGATTCCTTGACCTTGTCTATCAGAAACATTTCAACCTTTTCATGAAAGCTTACCGTAACTAATCGGGATAGTTCACTATGGGGATAAACAGGAAATTTTCAAAAAGGTTAAAAATTATAGCTGTTTCACAGATTCAGTGTTACTTATCTATATACGATATGGAATGTGTAAATGTGTTAAGTACTTTCTTAACCTTCAAATTTAAGCTATAAGAACGTTCTTTTTTCACATTGAAGCTATCACACCTATTTAATGGAACATTCCAAAGAAAAGAGGCGAAGATTTACTCGTGGCGTTTGACGCAAAATAAGGAATAGTGACCCGCCTTTCATTATTATAAGACAGATGTACTGTTGCAGATGTTTATACAAGTACATTTAGAGCTGTGGCGCCTTAGCGTTATAGTAAGTCCTTGGATTTTCACGCTGGCGACCCGGGTTCAATCCCCTTTGTTTCCATGAAAAGTTTTATCACATTTTTCATCTCGAGTTTGCCTGGGTGGGTGTGGGGGGTTCAGAGTCGGACGGAAGACCTCTCGTTGCTCACAACGAGTTCTTTTCTAGTTTCATATGTGTTTCTCTGAATATATACCGCTATATCGACTTGCATATTACATGATATCCAACATATTTTTAATTTCTTTCAATTCAAGATTTTCATGAAGTTCACAGGCAAGTAGCTATAGTGGCGTCTTCACATGAGTGAAAAATTCTCGAGAGGGACGTTTAAACACTATGCAATCATACAATTAATACTTTTGAGCTTTAATAAAAATTCAGTTGTCAAATCATTATGCCGCTAGGGTATGATACAAAATTAATAACAAACAGTACAGATGTTTATTTTAATATTAATACAGTAGTGGGAAAAAATCCACCTAATTTGATTTATTTTATTCGCATAATTAATATAATTCAATGGGAGAGTGAATTATATAATAAAGGGGTTAAATGACTAATATTTGCCAATATTGGTACTCCTTTTCTTTACAAATGCATTCTCAAGTTCGTACATTTTTGCAGCCAACGCGTGCCAGTGTAAACTAATAAAAAAATTTCAATAGCCGTATTTAACCTTCCGATCTTTAAGCAATACCAGGACTAATGCATTCTTTGGTAGACATCTAATTATTTGGCTGGAAATGTCATATACAGGCTTCATCACCAAAAACTAAATTATCAAGTCTTTTGGGTATGATTCGGATTACATGTATACCAAAAACTTTCTTCGCAGTTGCAAAACAGGCGGTTTTTTTGGACCTCGCTTAGCAAATAAAGTATCAAACTATAGCATTTATTTATCCGAGTTTCTAATTACTTTTTTAAACACGTGAACACTAACTAATTACGTGATGGTATACCTCAGTATATTGCTTCTTTCTGTAAAATGGATTCCATTTTAACGATGGTATTAATGATTGACCTGTTGCATTAAGACCTTGACTAGCTGCGTATTTGAGGTGTTCATTGCCTGTTAAATTTAAATATATTAATCCACTTACAAATATTTGACCATTTTTACATATTTGTCAAAGACTTTGCAATGAATATCTGCGCGTGTAATGCCAAGTAATGGTCTACCTTAAGTTTTATAAAGATCCTTATGTCAATTGCTTTGTTTGTACTTTTAATAAATCATTTTGAGTACAGTGTAATGAATAAGCTACAAGGCATTGTACACTTTTATGAAATTTGTTAATTTTTTTCTCTCTTCGGTTCAGTACTCAATCTAATGTGTCGATGTTGTTAAACTGAGATACATGTATTTTCTCAATTTTTATGCAAAGAAGGTGAAGTTACATTACTTTGAAACACTCCTACATGAGTTGTCAAACAAATTAATCAAGAAATATTATAACATTGGGTTTAAATTTGTATATTTATATGTTCTTCCTTTTTTCGTTACGTTTTAGTGTATTTAACGGGTCTAAAAATTATTAAATCCCCCATTATGAAAGGTTTTGCTCAGTGCATCGCATTTGTATCTCAATTTGTTATCAAATACCATGGTGAATGTACAATGAAATACTTAATTGATAAATGATTACTTTACAAAGAATTCAAGTTAAACCGAGAGCGCTAGCCAGAGGTCGACATACTTCATATATCTGAGGTCAATATCTGTCATCCTGGGTCATTATAAATGCATATTGACCGTGCATTGAGTCCATATTTATTATATTATATAAATAATAATTTCCCAAATTTATTAGTGTAATGTATATCATTCTATTATTTACAGAGATAGTATTAACCATAAATAAGTTGAATGTAAATGTTTCAGAATTCATTGAATGTTACTCAGAGGAAATTGTTTCGGCAATAAATTTCCCATATCATAATAATGACGCAAGATATCTATCTCCGAATAACACAGAGTACCCCCTCCCCCAGATTGAGAATCGCTCTCGTTTACACTTGCAGACGAAATGCACTGACAAAATAGAAATACCTATGTTTCTAAGAACATATACAATCTTACATGGCATGCTTGTCTATATTTTCTTTAGTCTCCATAATCGTAAAAACTCTGCTCGCCGAGTGGAAAGGTCGAACTAATCATGAAATGGTATGTGCTAATTATTCCCGAAAAATATTCACAAATATCCTAGTAATTGTTTTGTATTATCAGTCTCACAGTTCTTCACTATATGTTTTAAATTTTCCTCACCTACAACTTGCGAATAACCATGTTTGTCTAAAGCGAAAGTAAAAACGAGGCAGCTCATGCGAGTCATTATTCGCTTTCAGCAGTCGTTATTTAAAAATCAAAGAACTGAAAGTACTGTTAGACAGAGGCTTCATGTATGAGAGAACACAAAAGAAAAATATTTGACATATATAGCTGTATATATATATAAAAGGTTATGAGGAATAATGTGTAGGTTTTTTTTTCAATTCAACATTTTTTAAAATGATACTCCAATATTCATGAGGTTGTTGGGATATTATAATTTCATCTTTGTAATGTAAACTTCACCTTGATTAAAGTTCACTGTTATTTAAATCAAATACTTTAAATATTAAACCCTTCAACGTAAGAAACAGTAAATGACTAGACCTGGTTGACATAAAACTTTGACTGGCTCACTTTTTATCTCAGTCTCACTAAGGAATATATAGTGGAAAAGTGAGACTGAGATCAAAAGTGAGCTTGTCTAAGTTTTATGCCCCCAGGCCCGGTTTGATAAATGCAGGTCTAGTATGTTCTAGTCATGAGCCCACTGGCGGATTTGGAAGGGGCCCCAGGCCCCCTCCCTTTTGAGTCCAAAAAATACACAATATTTGATAAATGAATGTTTTAATTGTGACTGTGGGCCCCTCCCCTGACCTCAAACTGGTTCCCTCTTTTTTCCGAATTTCTGGATTCAGCACTAGGCCTCAGCCAGTCAGGAGTTTCCATATTTCAAGATATCTTATTTATACGTCACAGAGACCTACTGTTAACATAATTATGACTTGTAACAGCTACAAAAATTAAAATTTCTCGGCCTTATTGTAATAATGTTATGATATGAGCCAGCAAGGAAAAAGAAGAAGCCAGATGATTGGACATGAACAACATAATATAGTACAGTTTGTCTTAAACCTTTGTGATAAAAAATGGGTAACCTAGCTTGAAAGCAACACAGAATTTTTTTAAGTAATACAACTTCATTAACATGCAATAAATGTTCGTGCCAGAATACAATTTTTTTGAGCGGAATAAAATATTATGCTTTCTAACTTCATGTAAACAGAACAATAGAATTCATAAGACTTGCTATTTCACAAGTTTTTGTTTTTGGAGAACTAGAGTATTGCTTACAATAACAAAGGTTTAAGACAAACTGTACTATATTATGTTGTTCATGTCCAATCATCTGGCTTCTTCTTTTTCCTTGCTGGCTTAAAATAACCAATATTTCTGGAAGTATTAAATGTAGTATTTTATCATATGACGATTTAACCCCAAAAATGTCTTTCTTTACACGTATACCAGTGGAAATGGCTGTCCTTTTCAGTTTATCTGTTTAAAACAATCATTAACAATGAGACATGATTACAAATAATGTAGAGAAAAAGTTATAAATATATAACTATGATTTCTGCTTTTCAGTAACTCTGTTAAAACAACCACTTTACCAATGATGTAGGGTTTAAAAAAATGACATGAATACCAATGATAAGAAATACATGCAGTCTTGTATATAAAAAATAATTAAAGTTTGAGATGTGAAAAAGGTAAAACACAAGTATCAAATGAAAATAATGATAAACGAAATGACAATAAGACAACTTATTTCAGAAGATATAATTTTTAATTATTAATCAGGACATGATGTGATAAATCATGTAAATCCTATGAACCAAGATTTGGGTTGTAACCAAGGGTCAAACGTAACAGATGCATATTTATCTCAATATCAGAGTTGCCGTTTGTTTCTCTCTTATCTAATGTGGGGATACACCAAACACTCAAACCGCTTGTAGAAAGTGTAAATTTATTTTCATGTGTTTCCTAAAATTATACATTTCAAATAAACAATTCAAAACTAGACTGTAAATACATGTATTCCTACAGATAAAAATACTATGCATTTGTTTATTCAGATTACAAACCTCACAAGAAACCTATTGACGCAAGCGTCAAAAATCGTCCTCAAACCAATTTATCGGTCCTTTCAAGAACAAATTAGAAAAGAAATGAAAAATGAGATTACAAACAGCAATCAAGCACAAAAAATTCCATTAAAACTGAAATGCTTGATCTATTATTAAAATATCTTATATTTATCCCTGTGACATAAAACATTTGATGGAACATTGCAGGATTTTCTTAAATACATAATACAGGTACATTGCATAGTAATCTGAGTCGCCACACTTAGTTTGATACAGGCAAATTCTGGTGGAAGCTTTTACAATTAAATATAAAACTAAATTTAAACTTATCTGTAACTAGAGATAGTTTTTACTTTTATAAAAGAAGCAATTGATAAGTTGGGCTCCTCGATTACTCTCCGCGGATGTTAAAACCTCCCAAACTCCCTCTAGATCCGTACACCTGATCATCTGAAAATATTAAATGTTACTCAACTATGTTATTTTAGTAATAGATATACAAGTATTTTGTGGGTTCGTTAAAATCGTTAAAAATAATATAAAGGATACACATATTTTTGTTACAAAACAACTTAAACTCTGCACTTATCAGTTCAGGAAATGCAACAAAAACTAAGAGGAAATAAATAATATTAAATAAATTATTCATAGATTTCATAGTACTTGAATTAAAAAGGCATTATATAAATGAGGCTTTCGAAAAATGAATAACATATTCATCTAAATTGTATTACATAAATGTAAATGGCTGTTAGTTGTCGATATGTTTTCTGTGCTCTGATATGTGCATTTCATGTTTTAAGAACATTTTTGACAGAAGAAACATTAACAAGTTTTTTACTATTTCAGTAGAATCAGAAAAGTATTCATTTGATGTTGCTTGTCATCTCTCTCTCTCTCTCTCTCTCTCTCTCTCTCTCTCTCTCTCTTGAACCCATTCTTTTCAATATATTCCTATAATTGACATGAGCAAAGGTTGTTCCAAAACGTCGAAGACAGGGAAAGCAATATAGTTTCTCTTTCCTAAATAAAATTCTTTTTTGTCAAAGTATAAGCAACATTTAATGATCATGGGCTTACGCGGCTTACGTATGCAATATCTGCGACACTCGTATATTGAGCTTCTCGATAATTTATTTTAAGTTAAAACACTTCTGACTCAGTACATTTACACGGACTACAGACCTTTTTTCCGTATCTGAAGTGAAAAACCACATTTCAGACAATGTTATTACATGTACATCCCCGTGCTCCGCTAACTCATTTGACGACGTGATTTGCAGCAAACGGAATTCCAACAATGCTATAAACATTATGACAATCCTCCCCTCTTACGATATCTAGGTTGAAATTTGACGTATTAATAAGGGCTTAATTCTGTTTTCACTGAAATAAATTTACGTCTGTAGTTTTACATATTACTACAGAAACGGATGCAATTGGAATTGAAATATGCGTTAAATATTACGGATTTAGATTTGTTCCTGCGCCCACAGACCATATACCGAACTTTCCATAAATTGTTAAAAATATTATCATGAAAGATATATATTTCACAATTCACTATTTGAAAAGAACATGAAACAAATTATGGTCTTGCAAAATTTGATGAGTATGTTGTTTCAATGTTCGCAACGCTAAAACATTGTCTAGGACTTTTTCGAACAACCCTTGTATGCGTATTTTTAACGTCCTCATATTCAGATGCCACCACTTCCCGGTGGGGGCTACAAATTAAAACTACTTATAGTAATCACTTCTAGCATTTTGTTGATGAGGGTTCTATCTTTTGTCTGCTAATACTGCGACAAAGAATCTTGGTTAATACTTTATCTTCAGCATTGGGACTCGAACAATCTCCTAATTTTTAACATATTTCTTTAGAATGCAAGGCTGGATTTCTTGGTCCTCACTGTCTGCATCCTTGTCGATATCCTCAGTATGGGAAGGGTTGTCAGATGTCTTGTAACTGTGAAATGGAGAATTGCAGTTCCATCACAGGATGTGAAGGCATATATATTTTTAATGATTCAATGCAAATATCCTTCAATATGTATTGGTATATTATATTCATATGTAAACTATATAATCATTTTGTTTTGTATATTTATGAATATAAATAAATGTGCAAAAAATATATATTCTTAGTAGAAAAAAAGAAATATTTTCGTCTTTTAATGTATTTGAGCATTGGATCAAGTACAAAATAAAACGAACATAGTCCCATCCTCATAACTTACGGTAAATCGGTTATGTTATCATAATATTTTTGAAAGACCATACATATTTATATACAATTATATCATTTATATTCACATATAAAAATATATGTACAAAACAATAAATGCAAATTACTTTCTAGTGATTATTCACAAACATGTTTATCAAAATGTTTTAGTATAATAAAACCCATGAATACAAAATAACCATACAACGTGTAACGTATTTTACTTAATTTCTACATGTTGACAGGTCGACAGGTTGTCAGGTTGACATATTTTCTCTAATTCAATGTATATTTATTTATATATATAATAGTGTTGTGATTCGTATGGACTAAACCTAAATAGTGGTCAGGGTTTGACACATAGTACACGAGCCGGAGGATTCACGGTGCAGTGATCAAACCCCTCATCGGTCTAACTGTTGTGTGCTTTCCAATTAGTTGAATAAATTGTGCATCATGACTATGATTAATGTTTATAATTAATGTCAGAATAGGTCCTCAGTATCCCCTTGCTTGTCTTTAAAGGCGACTTAATGGGACGGTCCTTCGGATGAGACCGTATAAACCAAGGCCCGGTGTCACAGCAGGTGTGGCACGATAAAGATCCCTTCCGGCTCAAAGGCCATAAGTGCCGAGCATATGCCTAACTTTACAGCCCTTCACCGGTAAAGGTGACGTCTCCATTTCAGTGAAATATTCTAGAGAGGGACGTTAAACAGTATAATCAGTCAATCAATCAATCCACTACTTGGAATGCAACTCTTCTAGTTTATATCTCTTTCATCCCAAATACCCATGTGTCTTATTATGAAAATGCATTGCATCACCATTCTTCTTTACCATTTTTGTTTGCGCGTTTTGATAATTTCATTTCCTTCAGACACTCTCTACATTTCTACTGTTCGCAAATAAGTCAACATTTTTTTATGATCAGATACAATTGAATAGAATTAAAACAATTTCGGTGCTGCATTGCTTGTAGACATTTATGTAATGGCATTGAAAGTTGTTCTGTTAAAAGATGAATAAATGGTGCCAACTTAGTGCATGCATTACTAACCAACATTATGTTTTTTAACGTGAGCAACAAAAACTTATCATCGCAACATGAAACTGTTATAGAGCCCTCGTCATTAATCATTGCCATGAAAACAACGTTTGATGAGAATGATGTTTTTAAATAAATACAAGAAGACTTTTAATATCAAAATGCCTTTCCACTATGTTCAGTGTCTTGAACGCTTTGAGAAATCAACAAATTGTTCCAAATTTCTTGTTGTATCGAGCATTATCTCACTTACTGCTTTGAACTGCGGAGCTAAGACAGAAATTTCGACAGGAGCCGGGGAATTTCACAACTCCCTTAATGAATACTTGATAGCAAAATGTGACCCAGGAGGTATGTTCATTACTGAATTTTAACAATATTAACATAATTTAAATTTACCCCCCCCCCCAAAAAAAAATAAATTGAAAAAGCTACTACAAATCCTCATAATTTTCTTCTTTTATTAAGGTATCATTCATCGAATTAAAATCTTACAATTTATCATTTAAAAAAATCAACATAACCAAAAAAAGATTAGAAAAATTACTTTCAACGAATTTACAAAATTAACATGCTATAACATATACAATATGTATATATTATGCTGAGAAATTTATTTGCAAGTACTCTGACAAAACAGATTGTTTTGTGTGAATACAATTACATGTAAATCAAATTTACAAAAATTGATCCCTTAAAATGCAATTCTTTGATGAACTCAATGCACAAAAGATTCAAGGCTGATACTGGTGTGCAATGGCGATATTAAGACTTAATTTTCAATATCAAGGGTATCGACATGTGAATTTCAATAACTCATTAATTATCAGTCAAAATCACCAGTAACTTGTTGATTGAAGAAAATTTAAATGTTTAATGACAATACTGGAGATATATTAGAAATAATAGTTCTAATTTACTTCAAAAGCTTACATTGCATTTCCTTCTCTTTTCAGTAAAGATAAACAAATTCTGCACAGATCAGTTCAGGAAATGCAACAAAGACTTTGTTATCAGGAAATATTATCTAGCGGGAAATAAATAACCTTTTAATAATTTTTTGATCTTATCATACTTGCATCATATGTCATTATATGCAGTTCTAAAAAAAATATTAATATAAATCTATCATGCGTGCAGAAAAGAAACGTAAATGGCTGTAAATTTTCGGGTTCTATTCTGTGCTCTGATGTGTACAGTTCGGGTTCTCAAGACATGTTTGACAAAAGAAATATTTACCAGGTATACAATTTTAATTTCAGTAGTATTAAAAAGTATTTTCCTCTCTCTCTCTCTCTCTCTCTCTCTCTCTCTCTCTCTCTCTCTCTCTCTCTCTCTATTTTTTTTGTAATAGTATATATAATATATTATCGTTATACATGTAACAAGCCTTTAAATTTAAGCACCGGAGAAGCATGCAAAGAGTGGAATCCAACGGATAACGTGTGTTCAGGTAAGAACAATATTGCCACTACCAAGGATTTATAGTTATATAAGTAACTTTGACTGCAAGCTTTCTATTAAAGGAAGACATATGTCGTTCTACGTTAAAGCAGTGTTACGTGACGTTTGATTTTACCTGTTGACTTTTGCAACTGTGATATAGGCATGACATTTATAATAATCTATAACGTACACAATTTACAAAAAGAGAATTTATTCATCATTAATTAGAGTTTGTTAATATTAGAATTCTGTTGTTTTGGTTGATAATTCATAGCAATTTCAGTTGTGAAGAAATACCTCGATGATATGCTGAATTACAAAAAGATAAGATAAAATTCAGCAAAGAAAGTGGCTTACATCAGGAAAATATGTTTAATTTTATGTTTACATGTACAATTAATTGTATTTTCTGGATCAAACTATGAAAAACGAATGAAATGTACATGTACTTATATTTACTAATTGATTTATAGTACAAGTAGATTTTATTGTATAAAGTCATTCCTAGGTTCTAATAGGTGTTGGTTGTTGACGGGGAAGGGGGCGAGAATGATTAGAATGAAGAAGAAATGAATTAATCTGTTTAGATTGTTTCTGATCAAAACAAAATACTCGTTTTTCGCAAAATACATGTAATTTAATATTCAGCTGTTTGTCAGTGTTAACTTACCTTTGTCTTAGTGCAGAAAGTTCAATATTTATAACACAAGAGTACGGAAATTAAAGAAAACGTCATATTTCTCGTTATATCATAAAGGTATACTTTTTTCTTTGTTAAAATAAAAAGATGAATCATTTCTTTCAAAAATATGAATTACAACATTTTCACACAAAGACTTTTAAAGTTATTACCTGTTATGCATGTCGGAATTGTAAAAAATACGACAAAAAAAAACGGGGTGATACTTACATTGTGCTCCATTATTATTTTTCATGCAAGATGAAGTATAATGAATTTGCCTTCGTTTTAAAGATATAGATTAAAAACCTTTTTGATTTCGAATGTGATTTGACATTTTTGGTCCTTTTTTGCGCATATTTGAAGTAGAACGATAATGTCTGAAAATAATCTATTTGTAGCATTTCACATTGTTTTTGCACGTGCTCCTGTGTAAAAATAAGCATATAAAGGTATTGTTTTGGATACCTAAAAATTAAGAGCAAGCGGTCACTAAAGAAATGTCAAATTTTGAAAATTTCACACAATGACTTTTCGGATATAGGTCCCCTCTGAAGGCTTGAAATCATTTTATTCAGTATATTGCTATTTTGAACAAAATTGAAAGTAAAAGGCTTGTCCAAAAATTCATGAATAGGGACAAAATAAAGGTTCTCCATGCTGAACCATTTTTTTCTTATCGTTTTAAAAAGCAACATTTTATGATAATGAACTTCAAAATTTCATGAAAACACATGGAATGCATTTAAAAAGAAAATAATATAACACTATTTATAGAGGAAACATAAAAGTGCATATTGGCACAAAAAGAGCAAGCGTATTTTACGTTTCATGACATTATATAGACATTATTAATTACTGTTGTCAATGCTTTTCACTTGTCTCTGGAGCATCTCAAAAATTCATTTAAAGTAAGAATGACTTCTGATAATGGGAATAGGTTTTCATATACTGCAACAAAACCCTCCCCTTCGACAATATATACCTGAAAACTTGATATATAACTTAGGTTCTGTTTATTTTCACTGAAATAATATTAAGATGTTTTAAGATGTTTTAAATATTACTACAGAAACGGATGCAATTGGAATAGTTACGTGCGTATATTATTCCGGATTTTGTTCGTGCACCCGCAGGCTATATACATGTACTCCTCACCATAAATTCTCAAAAATATTATCATGAAAGATATATATTTAATGTCATTTGAAAGGAACATCGAACAAATTATGGCCATATAAAATTCTATTAGTATATTGGTTTAATGTTTGCAAAGCCATTAACATTTTCTACGACTTGGTTTGACAACCCTCGTACAGTATATTTATTTTTACGTCCTTTTTAAACCTTTTTTCAGTCATATTGAGATGCCACCATTTCCCAGGGAAGGGCTACAATTTTAGACTGATTGTTACCACTTCTAGCCTTTTGGCGATGAAGGTTCTTTCTTATGTATGCTACTACTGTGACATAGAAGCTTGGTTAATGCATATACGTCTCTTCAGTAAGAACAGTTTTCACGTCCCGCATTGGGACACGAACAATCTTCTTATTTTTAAGGGCAATTAAACTCTTTAATCACTGTGCCATGCGGAGACTATTTCAATCATGTTAATAAATGACAATTTCGAAACATTAAGTTGAATTGTTTATTGATTCAAGTCGTACAGTGTAACACTTTGTTCAATATACATATGTTCCGGCAAATTGGAATATATTGATATGATAAAAGTGTTCTGCAAAAAGGACATTGGGTAAAAAATATTGTTTGAAATTACATGTACTTGTAATTGAAATTACAATTTGAACATCAGAAATTACATTGGTTATGGCGATGAAGTACGCTATCCTGTCATATTAGTTTTAATCATTCCGTCTTCTGATTTCAGAATGGCTCAACAAATTAAGAAAATCGATATGATAAAAGACGTGTTAACTAACAGTAATAAATTCTAATAAAAAGATCTCTAACGAATTTTATTATTGAAAATATACATGTACCTTTAATAGTGAATTGTTTAATGGAACGTTTTCTAAATCTTTTCTTTAGAATGCAAGCCTGGATTTTTTGGTCCTAACTGCCTTGAATCTTGCCGCTATCCTAACTACGGGAAGGGTTGTCAGATGTTTTGTAACTGTGAAATGGAGAATTGTAGTTCCATCACAGGATGTGAAGGCATACAATTTCATTGATTTGATGCAAATATCCCTCAACATTTATTTCTTTATTATATATACAACGTAGCTAAACATTACTTATTTTCTGCTGATTCGATTTTCTTCAGATGTTCCTCTAACGTTCTCACGTGAGGTTCTGATTATTTCAAGCGTGTCTCATCCTGCATTCAGCTTATCTGATGAAGGTTACTGAATACAAAATTGAAATTGGAGAAACATTTACTTTCAAATCTTATAGATTCTTATTTAGTAAATGTATATCATTGTGTAAAAAAGATGATCATTTTTTGTTTCTTTAGAATGTCTACCGGGATATTTTGGAAGAAAATGCGAAATTCCTTGCCGGTATCCAGACTACGGTGTTCAATGTCAGTCAAAATGTGAATGAAGGAGACCTGAATATTGTGATCATATAAGAGGATGTTTAGGTAAACATTAACTTTCGTAACACAATAAACAGTTTTGATTTGTGTAATTTTGGGAGACAAAGACCCGCTCAAAAATATCAAAATGTTACCTGACCCTAGTAAATGTAATTATTAAATTTGTACAAAGAGTTTGTCTAAAGGAATTCCTCAAACTGTCTGTAAAATAGAAATTTATGGACTGTATCTTAAGACATTAATTCTCATAACGAATTAGTAAAATAATTAAATATGTACAGGATTCAGGTTCAAGGTTTCAAAATGGGTATTTTCTTTAAAGTTACACTGTAGGATTTGCATACAAAATGTGCATTAAAAAAAATAATGGAATAATGTTGGAAAATATATTCGAATAATACATTCATTCACTTCAAAAGCTTACTTTGCTTTTCTTTTTCCCTTTAGTAAAGATAGATAAATTCTGCACTGATCAGTTCAGGAAATACAAGAAAGTCTTGTTATCAGGAAATATTATCTACCAGGAAATAAATTATCTATTGAAAACTTATAAATCTTATCCTACTTGTATTAATACGTCATTATATGTAGCTCTCACAAAATTAATAATTTATATTAATCAAGAGCAAAGAAATGTAAATGGCTGTAAGTTGTCGAGTTCTATTCTGTACTCTGATTTGTACAGTGCGTGTTTTCAAGACATGTTTAACAAAAGAAATATTAACAAGGTATGTAATTTCAATTTCAGAAGAATTTAAAAAACAAATATCTTCTTATATTGCTCTCTCTCTCTCTCTCTCTGTCTCTCTCTCTCTCTCTCTCTCACTTTAAATAGTATAAATAATATATATTGTCATGATACATGTAACAAGTCTTTAAATTTAAGCACTGGAGAAGCATGCAAAGAGTGGAATCCAGCGGATAACAGGTGTTCAGGTAAGAGCACTATTCCCAATACCAAGTATTAATATTTAGTATATGTTACTTTTATTGCAGTTTTCTATCAAGGCTTGAAGTAATTCTCTTTAGTATATTACTATTTTGATCTGTATTGAAAGTACGAGGCTTTTCCCGAAAATTCGTGAATAAGGACAAAATATAGTTTTTCCATGCTAATTCATTCTTTTTTTGACGTAGTAAAAAGCAACATTATGATCATGAACTTCAAATTTCATCATAACACATGGAATGCATTTAATAAGAAAATTGTGTAGCAATGAAGGAAACATAAAAGTTTACATGGGCACAAAAAAGCAAGCGTATTTTACCTTTCATGACAGTATATTCATTATTATTATTAATTACTGTCGTTTATGCTTTTCATTTGTCTTTTGAGCATCTCAGTAATTCATTTAAAGTAAAAAATGACTTCTGATGGCAGAACTAGGTATTTCTTATACTGCGACAAAACCCTGTCTTATCTAGATGAAAACTTGACAAATTACTAAGGTTCTGGTTTCACTGAAATAATTTTTAATATGATGTTTTACATATTACTACAGAAACGGATGCCACTGGAACAGTTACATGCTTAAATCATTCCGGGTTTTGTTCATGCGTCCACAGACTATACAATCTTTTACATAACTTGTCAAAAAATGTTATCATAAAAGATATAATTATACTACTCAGAATTTACTATTTGAAAGGAACATCGAACAAAATATGGCCATATAAAACTTGACAAGAATATTGTTTTAATGTTTGCAAGGCTATAAACAATTAAACATTGTCTACGACATTGTTAGACACCCTTCGTATGTTTATTTTTAACAAACCTTTTGAACCTTTTGTCAGTCATACATGTATTGAGATGTCACCACTTGCCGGTGAAGGGCTACATGTACAAATGTAGACTTGTAGTTACCACTTCTAGCCTTTTGGTGATGAAGTTTCTTCCTTATGTTTGCTACTATTGCGACTATTGAATATTGGTTAATACGTCTCTTCAGAAGGACAGTATCCACGTCCCGCATTGGGACTTTAACCATCTCTCTATTGTTAAGGGCAATTAAACTCTTAAATCACAGTACCATGTGGAGTCTATTGCAGCCGTGTAAATAAAAACGACAAATTCGAAACATTAAGTTGAATTATTTATTTATTTAAGTCGTTACACTTTGATCAATATACATTATGTTCCGGCAAATAGGAATATATTGATGTGATGAAAGTGTTCTGCAAAAAGGACATTGGGTAAAAGTATTGCTTGAAACTACATGAACTTGTAATTCAAAGTATAATTTGAACATCAGAAGTTAATTACATTGGTTATGGTAATGAAGTCTGCAATCCAGTCATATTATTTTAAATCATTCCGTTTTCTGATCTCAGAATGGCGCAACAAATTAAGAAAAATCAAGATGATAAATGACGTGTTTAACTAACAGTCATAGATTTAATAAAGAAATATCTAACAAATTTTATTGTTGAAAAACATACCTTAAGTAGTGAATTGTTTTTTGAATGTTTTCAATATCCTTTCTTAAGAATGCAAGCCTGGATTTTTTGGTCCTAGCTGCCTTGAACCTTGTCGCTATCCTAACTACGGGAGGGGTTGTCAGATGTTTTGTAACTGTGAAATGGAGAATTGTAGTTCCATCACAGGATGTGAAGGCATATATTTTAATGATCCAATACAAATATCCTTCAACATTTATTTTGAATTATGCTTAACTAAACATTGCTTATTAAGTACTTATTTGATTTTTTTCAGATGGTTCTCTAACGGTCTCTCCTGAGGTTCTGATAATTTCAAACGTGTCTCATCCTGTATTAACATTCAGCATATCTGATGAAGGTTACTCTGAAATACACCATTGAAATATTTGGGTTTTTTTCCAAATCTTATTGATTCTTATTTAGTAAATGTATATCATTGTGTAAAAAAGATCATCATTTTTCTTTCTTTAGAATGTCTACCGGGATATTTTGGAAGAAAATGCGAAATTCCTTGCCGGTATCCAAACTACGGTGTTCAATGTCAGTCAAAATGTGAATGAAGGAGACCTGAATATTGTGATCATATAAGAGGATGTTTAGGTAAACATTAAGCTTTCGTAACACAATAAACAGTTTTAATTTAGTAATTTCGGGGGGACAAAAACCCACTCAAAACTATCAAAATGTTACCTGACCCTAATAAATGTGATTACTACATTCTAATAGTGATGCACCAAGAGTTAGGCTAAACGAATTCTACTTGAAATCCTGAAACTCCCTGTTATATAGAAATGAATGGATTTTATCTAAAGATATTTTTTAACTTTCATTAATAATTTCTCAAAAATATATTTAGATTCAAGGTTTCAAAATGAGTATTTTGTATGAAGCTAGACGTGGGACATACAAAATGTGCATTAGAAAATAAAGGTGGAACAATGTTGGAAAATATATAATAATTTTTAGTAAATCAAATACATGTGTATATTGAAAGTGATGAAATTTATTATGTGAAAAATAAATCAGAAGTGAAAGACGATTTTGCTAAATTAAACGATCAGTACATAATGGTTTCTGCTGACAAAGCGGGTAACAACGTTGTAGGTTTTTTTTTGTAAGGCCCATGACATGTATTTAAGTTCTATCTAAGAGGAACTGGGATTTAATTATAAAACTCACACCCATAGCTTTCATTCTAAGGGGGAGGTTCTTCAAAATCATAACAGTTTTGAATATTTTTGATATTGCCAACATCTGAAAGGAATCTGAATACCATAGCTTAATTGGATTCAAAACGGTATTTAAAAACCTTACAAAGTTTCAAATTGGAATCCAATAACTACAGATTTTCTCTCTTTATAGATTACTCTTCACGAAACTATTAATAGTCTTGAAGGAGAAACTTCGGGAGTACTTTAAAACAATTTATAAATATATCGGGAAAATACTTGATATCGCGATTACTTAACTTAGCGGAACTCTTTCGCGAAGGAGGTAGGAATCGTCTGTTGGGTGGGGGCAATGTGCTTTTCAATACAATGCAAGATCGATCATTGTAGTATTTATAAGGGCAGATAAGTAAAAAATCCTGGTGGAATACCTCGCTAAACAATCGCTGAACCAGCCTAATATATTTTTGAGAGGAGCCAATCCTAAATTGTCACATTTTTAACGATATTTTTAATTAAGCGGACTCTTCTCGTTCAATTTTCATTGAAAATCGTCACATTTTTAAGCAGATAAAATATTCTAAACTTTCCTTACTTGACAATCTACTATTTGGAGTTCAATATCTGGCAAAACATCGTGATTTCGGCATTAAATTGTTCGAATCATTCGATTGTCACTACTGTAAACAATGTCATTTGCCCCCAGAAATGTAGACTTTTCTCGACTCCCCCGTAAAAGAGCGGTAGTAAGTTAGATAACTGCGAGGTACTCATTGGTAGTCGCGATATAACGTATTGTATAAATCAGATGTGGATACTTCAAAATTCAAATAAGTGCTGGAAAATTTGAAATTACACAATTTTATCAAATCAAAAATTTAAAACTTTCTATCTTTCAACATTATATACAAGGAAATATATGGATACATCGAGCAGTATTCGAGGTCAGGTGACAAGGGTATATTGCCGCATAAACAAGGGAAGCTGAAGATCAAAAGGTGAAAATCATCACGTTTACGACATAGCCTTGTTGATTACTAGTTATAACCATTAACGTCTTTTTTTCTAAAATATTAAAATATAAGAAAGATGTGTCAAACTTTGTGGTATCCTTTATTTCAAGGTCGACGGGTTATATCGTTGCACATCTAAATGTCCAAATTCTGCTTCACAGGAATTAAAAATATTTCTATCAATAACGGTGCGCATTTGGTATCCATGGGAATTCCAACAAATTGTCGGAAGTCTCGGTTTCTTATAACCACACCCTCCAGTAGATGTTATCACTCAAAAATCAATCATCTTTTGAAATCAGCTATATTAAAAAGATTCTTGGGTTTCTGATAAACAATATCTATTTTGTTTTTAATCCAACAGCCAATTTTTATTATAAAATTTGATGATTTTAACATTTCAATCGTCAGCTACACCTACCTTTGCAGCAATGTACCTTCATACGGGGTTTATTTCTCACCGTTGACTTTATATGCAAGAGAATGTTCTACGTACATGTATGAAAACTTTATAAATGTGTTAAGTTATGGACATACAAATTGATGAAACAAAAATATCAACAGTCTCAATAAAAGTCATCATTTCCATCAGTCTTTTCAAGAATTGAATTATAATTAATTTTTGGATATTGCCATTCAAACAAAAGAAAGGAATCAATTGTTTTAATAAACAATTGTATTTTTTATCTGTACGAGTAAACATAGAACAGTTCTGAACTTTGAGGTCTCTCTTACTATAATTTGGGATTTAAATCTAAAACATACATTTTTATTAGTTGTATTTAATTATATCTTTTGTAGACTCAGAGAGAAAATGTAACCCTTCAGAAAACCAAGGAAGAAGAAGGGCGGCAAAGTTATATAGCATCATTGTTCTTTGTATTATAGCGGTCTTCCAATTTACGTTTTATATCTATCTTTCATTTTTATACAAAAGAAAACTGTTTCTGGATCGTCATCAAATGTAACAATATAAATCTATATAGCAGCTACAGATATAAATACATACCTTTTATGAAACCAAAAATGAAATTAGATATTTTGTTTCTTTAAATTTGTATGCCTTTCAATAGTTTGTTAACCCATTCCCCACAGTTACGCATTTTTACGCAATTACCATTTCCTATTTCTGACACAAAATCGTGCATATACCATTCCAAGCAATCATGCATTTTTCAAGCACTTTCAAGAGTAATTTTAATCTTCAATTGAATGCCTTTTTCCTTCTTTTTTATATTTGCTAAAATCTCATAATATAAGAAAAGTTATAAACTAATTAGAATAGTATTTTATATTTATTTACGCTTCTATCGCGCTTTAAAGTGTCTACTCGGAAAAGGTAAAGTTATACTTCGATGACGTGAACATTAAGCGAATGTTGTCTCAGAGTTCAGTAAGTTGTAAAGAGTTAAACGATAGAAGAATTTTTCTGCATGCAAACAGTTTGAATATATGTTTTTAGTGGAGCATGTGCACATATAAAAATCTGCTTATCAAGAATCAAGATATTCTCGCAATGTCCGAGGTCTTGAATCATAACGATACCCTGGAACCCCGACTTATTTTTATGAAATACTCGTAGCTTGTGGGCTGACATATTACGAAAAATTACAAATCTTGGTTGTTTTCTTTTCAACCATTCTCGAGAGTTACGTTAAACAACAAAGAAAACCTAAGGTTTGAAAAAATAGAAAAAGATAAAAATACACACAGATGTTTTTCGAGATGGTTTGGATATCAGTTTAGTGACGCAAACGAACATTGCAATAAAAAAAGTTACAAATTACTTTTAAACGCACATTTGTTGTATTGATTTTCATTAAATTGAAATGAAATTGAAATAAAATTGAAATGAAACATTGTATATTTTGTTGTTCCTAAAATTTGGAAAATGCATGTAGTTCCTACTGTTTATTCTAACGAGCAGTGACAAGGTTTCGGGAGTGTTAAAAATTATTGAGATTTGAACGTCGTGAATTTATAATAGATTTCATGAAGAAAATTACCCTGAATGTAAATATTATATTTCCCAGTGAATTTTTAAAACTTGTAAAATTCATAAGTGAATTTTCAAAATATCACAAAAAAGTGTTGTGCGCAGGACATTTTTAAAATCATTTTGGGTATGACTTTTTTGCAGATAGATATATCAATGAGATATTTTGCAGGTATGTAGACTTTATCAGTGATCATATGCTGAAATATATAACCCAGTATTGCCTGTATTTAGTGCAGATAAATAATTATGTGTTTCACCATTTTTTTTAAATTCACCTTTATCATGAATTTAATATGATTAAAATATAACTTCGTACCATACAATTAAAAATGTTTTTTTACCAGCAATGTTATAATTGCACCTTTAATTTTATTCTGCAATTACAGACAAGTAAAATGTCATCAATTTTGAATGCAATATATGAAGAAGTTTCAAAATCAATTGCATCACAGTTATTGATGTAATTTAACATCATTACATATCATCCACACTATTTACAAGAATGATATAATTGAATGCTTCACCCTTGCCACATATAAATTCGACAAATAAAACATATGATTCATGATCAAAAGTCCGTAAAACAATACAAAATAGGAGCAGAGCAAACACAGACCTCCAAACATCAAAGGTTGGATCAAGTGCCACCTCTCTCTTTGTACAAAAAATCTGCTGAAATATGGCCATGATTTTCAGCCCTAACTCAACAAGAGGCCCAGGTGCCACATCGCTCATACGAGCAACTGGCTAGATAAGAGCAAAAATTAGTACAGTATGTAAAAATCTAAATGCATTATAAAAGTGGGTTCTGTGGGGGGATATTTAAACAAACTTAAATTTACACTTCTTTAGAATGCTTTTAAATTAATGTGACACATGTTTTTGTTGTTTATAAGCTGAACAATTCTATTGATATTGCCTTTGTATTCCTTTGATATGATCAATTTTATTTCTCCTCTATTCTCCTATTAAGTCCAAATCTACATAACGATTTTATGCTTTTAAATCAATGATCAATCAAAATGCTGACTTTGTGAATGATTTTAAAGATTTTTCTTATGTAATCCTACATTAGACTTTGATACCCCATTGTCGCCCCACCCTACCCCCGGGGTCATAATTTGAACAAACTTTAATCTACACTGCCCAAAAAATGATGCTTCAATATAACTATGACCAATCATGACTTTGCTGTGCATGAGAAGAGTTTTCTTATGTTTTCTTTCGTTAAACTTTGATCCCTCATTGGCCCCCCCTCGACTGAGGATCATGAGTTAAACAAATTTGAATGTACACTTTCAGAGGATGCTTCCATTTAAGAAATGAATTTCATTGTTACAGATTCATGAGGTTATGAACTCTGACGCTTCACGCCGGCATATTTCATGAAGCGCGTTAGCGCTTCATGAAAAATATGCCGGCGTTCATATAACCTCATGAATCTGTAAAAATGAAATTCATTTCTTATATTTATATTATAACTTTCTTTTCAATCGAAACCCCCCTCTTTGTTATAAATAGTCGTAAGTTGATATTTTTGAAATTGATCCCGTGGTGAGCCCCAATCTGCGTCGTTTGAAAAATATAGTGCGGCTTAGTAATAGTAGTAATATACAATTATAACAAAACGAATGATAATTGATTTCAGAAATTTAATCAATAGATTATAAGAAACAATTGAGAAAAAGAATGTTCGACAACAATTGGATTTTACACAAAAAAAATGTTTCCGGAATGCGCATATGTAAATATTACCATGTCAGTGATCAGGTCGTAAGCATGGCCGGTTATTTTGAAACAAATTGGAATGTGCAGCCGTGAAATGTCGAATGTGTCATAATGCCTTGGGTTTGTACTGTTTCGGTAACCGACGAGCTAGAGTGTTGGATATTTATCATCATTTTGTTAGTATTTTCCACCTGCAGAATTCCACATGGCGGGGATACAAGGTCGGAGGAACGAGGTGCTGACATCGGAACGGAGCTAACGTCAAGGACTTGCTCATTCTTTGATGTCTCTTGTCGTGGTAAGTTTTCATCAGTCATTTTGGAAATTGTGGCACTGAGGGCTTTTTTTTTTTTTGCTGCGTTGAACAGTGTCTATTGTACGATCTGATGGATGATTCGTTTCTGTGCCCTGACATGAACATAATGTGCCTTGTTTCATGACCAGCGTTGTTCATGTGTTGCATCGCAGTTGCTCTCAAACAATGTGGTGTATAGATTTTGCTGGTTTGGGCAAGTTTACAAATTTCGGACATAAAGTTGGTTAATGTTCTTTTCGTCAGGGGTTTGTTTACAAACCAAATGGATGTAATGGATGGAAATTCAAAAACAGCTTTGTTGTATTGGTTAAAAAGGTGAGTTGCAGTGTCATCCGTTTTGTTAATCAACAGCTTCAACATTTTTATAGGGCATGTTTCTGATCCTGTCGTGTACATACGTTTGTCGCTTGGAGCTTCCTCTGTACCCAAACCACCTTGGAAGTTTTTTTGTTTTACTTCATGGTTTAGAACTGCATACTCGCCAAAGTTATCATTTTTGAAGGTGAATGATTTAATTTTCAATTGATGGTGAAACTCGATTCCTCTAGTAACAAAGTGTGTGGCGAGGTTGAACCAAACACATTGTTTTAGGATGATGAGGTTTGCTTCAGCATTTTTAAAATAAATTGCAATTAATTTCAAATCATCATCGATTATGATTTCTTTGTGGGCAGTTGGGCGAGAGAGACCCTCTTGCATTCGTTGCTTTAAAAGGCCATTTAGAATTTTATTTGAAACTTTAAATTCACTGGCATTAACGATGTCGAGGTTTCTCCCCAAGTCCTGGAGATGACGGTTGAGGGCTGCACGTATATTCTTTAGAGTGTTTTTATGGTATTCTCCTGCAAGTTCTGATGGAAGGGAGTTTTGTCTAGCATTTGTTTGTTTTGGTTTAGCTTCGCAATAAAACTTTGTCAGTAAAGAAGCCAATTCATCAGCATTTATGGACATGAAATCTACTATGTGACCCTGCGACTCCACACACCACTCTGAAAAGAGGAAAGCAAGGCTGAAATCTAGGTTTCTTTGCATGTCAGTCAGATTTTCTACTGATTGTTCTGTTATTTTAAAACACCAGGGATAATTTTGACTGAATATTATTTTTATGCAAAGAATCATTATCAACTATATCTGCAAGAAATTTGTAAACAAAAGTGAAAACTCATATCTTGGAAGATTTTTATGCCCCATTTGGTATTTTTTCTGGTGTTTTTCGACTGGTTGCTCTCATAATATTTTAAGAGTTCTTCATTTGAAACATTTCCAAATCTTGTTTTCTGAGGATTTATCTGTTTGTGGTCTAAAGTTGACTGCAGATTCCCTTCTTCATCAAGCTTCAATTTATCATTCATTTCCTGTGTGTTTTCAATAAATGATACTCCAATGTTTGGCATAGTTAAATCATTTAAAAGGAGATCAAGGTCATCATCAAACAGAAAATCCATATTTTGAAGTTCAGGATAAAGTTCATCAATTGTTGGCATTTCAAAATTGCCTTTTTTAGCATCTGATTCATCAGCAGAAGCCATTTCTTTGATGTTGGGATCAAAGCAGACGATAATATGTATCATATGTATTTTTTTATTATTATTATCTATTGTACCAGGAATAAAAACTATTTCATGAAATAACTTATTTTTATTTTCAAGAAGGGTTGTTTTCTTTTTTAAAAAAAATATTTATTTATGTCAATATTTATCGGGAAACACCACTTTGTAGTTATATTTACTCCATTTGGAATTTCCCTTAAAAGTAGTTCCGTATTCATGCGCCGCTACTTTGCATGCAAGAAATATTCAAGCGCCTTTTGCAAGTTCATGAGAAAATGAACAAAATTTTAATTTGTAAGGAATATTACAGACAAAACAATGGAAATGTAAATATATAACTATGACCAACCACGCCTTTGCTGTTCTTGAAAAAAATCCTAAACAGGACTATAAATCACGCCTAACTAAATCTAGAAATATTTCATCTTTCTGTTTCAAAATAAAGTAGGTTGGAAAAACTCTTTTGATAGTAGTTTTCTAGCAAAATATATATACGTTTTTATGAAGATCTGCGAGAAGAGTTATCTCCCGTGGCTTCGATAAATCTGCTAAACACCTTACTATCGGAATACTTGTGAAATATCTCGAATGCATAACGCTAAAGAATATTATTACATAAAAAAAATTAAAATTGTTTCTGTAATTCATGTTGAATCCACGTTTCCATGGATGTATCATTGACGTCAAATACCTAAGTAACTACATGTAAAATTGCGTCACAATCAAATAGTTACAAATACTCCAGAGAAGTTTGTAAATTCTTTGTGTAAAAGTGTAAAGTAAAAGATTTTTAAAATGAATTATTCCTTTTTTTCTGTTTAACTATTCTCCTGAATGAATTACCCTAAATTTTAAATAGTATTTCATTTCAAGATGTATTTTATTCACGGTCTGTATTGATAAGTAGTTTAATAGTCTGAGGACTAATTTTTTTCTGATTTACAAGCATTTGGGTGATAATAATTATTTTAGTGTTTTAATGTGATTTCTTATAACATTGGGATGTTGGATAAGGTAAGATTGTTTCTTCTGAACTGGGGAGGGGGGGGGGGCAGAAAAATTATTAATTCCTTGGAGAAAAATACATATCCTAAAATCACTCAAAATGGGGGGGGGGTTTCTTTCTCACATTATATATTCCTAGAAGGAATTCTTAATTTTATGTAATGGCATATCTATTTCTAGTAGTTCTGCAATCATGAAATTATAAAGTTAGAAAATACATCCACAAAAGTGTGCTCGAGTATTGAAATGTTTTTTTTATTAGTTAACCCGAAAGCATCATGCATGGAGCTATATATCTAAATATAAGTAAAATAATGTTGTTCCAAAATTACATTGAACAGACATGAAGTTATAAGTTACATATAAATGATATGGAATATATCCATTACAGTTTTTTTAAAAATGGGTCATAGCTAAATGATAACCGGAAATTGGAAAGTATGTTCTTAAAATAAAAAATGAAACAATCACTTCCAGGCTTATTTGCACATGCAAAGTCAAATCCCATTTTATATGGAAGAAGAGAGTCGAAATGTATACGGAAATTTCTACACTACCAGAATTCTTATTGTTTTTGATTTGTTTTACAAAAAAAGTATTTTTAAAAAGTACCACTGAAAGTACGTAGATTTATTATTTATTATTCTCTCTCTCTCTCTCTCTCTCTCTCTCTCTCTCTCTCTCATTTTTCAGACTTTCTTTCAGATTTTCTTAGGCAGATTTTTCGTATTTGAAGAGTACCCTATTGTTTATTGATTTCATTATTTTCAATGACAAAATAAAGAATTAAACGATGTCGAGTAATTAAGAGATAAATTCATTCGGTTTTTGGAGTGAAGTGTAGAAAGTTTCGTTTTTAACATCTTTAACATTTTCAATTCTTAAAAGTTTTTTCGAAGTGTTATTTTTTACTAATGCAAGTACTTTTATCTTAGTTTGCCGAACTGGATATGTGGATTCCAATTGTGACCTTCAATGCCTCTACCCATGGTACGGAGATGATTGTCAGTCAAAGTGCAATTGTGAAAAAGACCGGTGCCATCATGTCGTTGGATGTTTAGGTAGAGAAGATATAGTTTGATACAAATAAGCAATATATATATAATACGAAATAAATAAAAAGTTAAATCGGTATATTTTGTATAGTACCAAATGATGATTTTCAAGCAGATATCTTACAAAATCAAAGATATCTTTTCGTAAAGGAAACCGATAACGTTATACAAATAATTGAGAAATTATGCCACCTTCTGTTCGGGTACAGTGTGTCTTTCTTGATACGACGCAACCATTGTCCATTTGCACTGTTAATAGAGTCATGCATGGAATTTTGTTTTAATTGCAGTCCGGAGGACCGGGCTGCTCTATACATATAAGTTTAAGTGTTGGTGTATGGGGATTGGGGTGGGAGTAGTTTTGTAGAATCAAAGTTTTTCTAAACATTGAAAAGATTGTTAATCAGAATGTTCTTTCCAATTATTGATTACGAGATACATAATATATTTACTTCCATAAAGGGATATTTGTAAAATATATATGTTTTCATATTTAATATATAAAGTTACTTATCATTTACTATCGAAACAACGACAGTTCCCTTTTTAGAACATCGAATTTTACCTCTCGGATAAAAACGTATTCTTTCACGTAACACAGTTCGTGTTATATATTTCTAAAATTGGAAATTAGTACATTTTTAAATATAGGTGATGCCTGTGTCTAACTTCAATTTATATTTTATGTAGCCAACATTTACTGGAGGAATTGATCAAATTTGAAATGGTATCGTTTTTTCTTGATTTTTATCCGACTACAAGTTTAGCTATCGTCTCCATCAATTAGACGCACGCCTTTTTACACATATCGAAGCGGTTTGTTGATCAAGATTCATTTTCATTGTTTACTTTATATATTTCCCGGGCGACAATTGAAGGTTACATCAATGTTTTCTTGTTGTAAATTAGTAATCTGTCTGATGCTTGTGACGTCGGACGCTGAATAAATTCTAATAGAAAAAGAAATGAATCTATACTCTTCATTTTCTCACTTCTACAATATATACATACATATTGAATTCTGATGCGCTCCTTTGCTCTTCAATGAATTTCAAACCTCTTTTCAACTGATTAAGCGTTTTGTAATATTTCTATGATGCCATAAACAGATGAAGAAAGTACAATGATTAAGACAGTGTTGACTTAAAACCTAAAGAAAAGAAATAGGAGGGCAGTAAATTAATAGAATGGACTTACGTTACTCGCGGTGTTGTTGTCATTAAGTATCTGGCTTATTAACACATCAGCGATTAAAAAATACTCGCAATATTCAGGATATTGGTAAGTTTGGTATGAATGGAAATACGTTATGAATAAACTTCCCGATTGCGGTCAATAAATAAAGTTTAAATAGCTTTTATAGGAAAATAAAATTTTACAGCGCCAATAAGAGGTATTTTAAGAGTGTAACGCATTTAATTTTTAAGCAGGAATTGCGCCTTTTTTGGGTACAGTGTTCAAAAAATGAATGTAGAGTTTTCATTTTCCTCACAGAACGATGATAATCCATGTCGTTTTTTGGCTTTATTAGCGATTTTACATTAAATGGTTGCAAGAAAACGAGAACAATATTTTTACAGAAGAAAAGTCCGAAACGCTATTAATTTACACTGCATATGGATATAAACATTAAACTTACTCACTTTACTAAAAAAATTAAATTGAAAAAAATTGTATTGCAAAAATGAACTTTTGTTGTGTATTTGAAACATTTCAATAATTTTGATATCAAACCGCCTGCTTTGTAGCTAATGGATGAATTACAAGTTCGATCAGTCGAAATGTCTAGTGTCTGAATTGAGATGCAACAATATGATAATGCCGTTTTTCGTGGCTTTAATTTCTATTTTTTCATCGACTACTCGATTACAAAAATATTCATATGTTCATAATGTGCAAATCCAAACAATCAAATTAAATGTCAGACTGATAAATTTACCCAGTTGATTAATATTTACGCAATATTACCCCGGTAAGTGGGTTCAATGTATTTGTCCAGTGGACCTTCTTTAATATTATTTTTTTTGTTTTTTTGTTTCTTTGTCTTTTTTTTTTTTTTTTTTTTTTTTGCAGCGTAATTATTACGATAATGCATGAAAATGTGTTAAAGAGTGCTTTGAATAATTAAATAAATTGATCAGATACAAAACGAACGAAAGCAGCCTTTTCATTGATTAGTTTATTTACAGGTAAAGATTTTAATTTTTTTACTTATTTGTTATAGCGATAGGGTATCAATTATTGAGCAGATATCTTCATTGAGCAGAAATATTTATCAATCAATATAGCATATGAATATGAATATCCAATATTTCCATTTCAGTTCAATAAGGCGTCATAACCCAATGAAAGCAGGAAATTAGAAATTTTGTTCCAAATATAAAAAAAAAAAACAATCACTTGCAGGCTTTTTTGCAAGAAAAAAAAACCTTTTTTAATTACCATTTTATATAAGAAAACAGACAAAATGTATACAAAAATTCCTAGAGTACCAGATATCCTTTTATTTTTTACTTGTTTTACAAAAAAGTATCTATAAAAATGTCACTAAAAATAAGTAGCTTTACAATTTGTTTAAGGTACTCTCTCTCTCTCTCTCTCTCTCTCTCTCTCTCTCTCTCTCTCTCATTGAAATTAAATTATATCTTTACTAATGTAAACGATTTTATCTTAGTTTGTTCAGCAGGATATCATGGTTCCAATTGTGACCGTGAATGTAGCTACCCAAGCTACGGAACTGGTTGTCAGTCAGAGTGCGAATGTGAACCACAAAAATGTGATCCTATTATGGGATGTACAGGTAGAGAAGATATAGTATGATACAAAGAATCAATATTAATAACACGAAGTAACAAGAGGCCCGTGGGTCACATGGCTCACCTGATCTCTGTGGCTAGGGGAAAAGCAGAAATCAGTTTATCATTGAAAATTTTAAACTTTAAAGTGGGCCCAAACAATCCATGAGGGGAGAGGGTATGGATTCAACAAACTGGAATCCATACTAATGTAGGATTCTTGCATATTCCTTTCGCTAACTGTGGTTTTATTGTCCTTTACATCTGAACTATAGCATTGTTCCCCCCTTCCCCAACTGCAAGTTCAACTAAAATATGTAAAAGTTAAATCTACTCTACAGGGAAATGTATCCTTAATATGTATGAGATTAATATGTTTGCTTTAGTAATGTTTAACAAAATGTAGACTGTTAAAGAGTTATCGATTAAAGACCACCCTCATCCCCTAATTTTCGCGCCAAATCCTTTTTTTATTTTAACTTAAAGCTCTCAAGCTCTCAGGTGAGCTAAATGTTAAAACGTTTACCTCTGATGTTTTGGAGGTCCGTGTTTGCTCTGCTCCTATTTGGTATTGTTTTGTGAACTTTTGATCTTGAATACCGTTTGCTATCTCCATATTTCCATTTGGAAAGTGCAACACCTACTCTAGTTGGGAAGCAGGATTATTGTCACCATTAAGTCAGAGTACCAAATAAGATTATTCATTAAAATGAAGTGATCATCAGTGATCCTTTGTTTTTTCCTAAAAGTTCAGTTATGAAAATGAAAAGTATTTCTTCGATCATTATTCACAAGAACAGATAGAAATTACTCACAAACTCATACATTTAATTGACTTAAGTAATTTCGTCCCGAAGGGCGTCCCGAAAAATTGACATTTTTTATTGTTAGTGTCGTTGGTCATTTTTAGTGCTTTATATGAATTTCCATCCGTGACCTTGAATCTACTTGGTGGATCCGATATATATTAGGATATACAATGTTGTTGGTTTTTTTATTTCTTTATATATATATATATAAATTAGATATTTGTTCGGAAAAATTAGAAATTCGTTCGGACGAATTAGTTATTTGTTCGGACGAATTAGATATTCGTTCGGACAAATTAGAAATTCGTTCGGACGAATAAGTTATTTGTTCGGACGAATTAGAAATTCGTTCGGACGAATTTGTTATTTGTTCGGACGAAATAGATTTTCGTTTGGACGAATTAGTTATTTGTTCGGACAAATTAGAGAAAATGTGAACAACTGTCAAGACACTGCAATTGATGTGCACCAAGACGTTTCATTTTATTTTGATTCTTTGCAAAATAAGAGTAATGAAGATAAGTCGTTTTAATGTTGATCTCTTTCTTATAATTTTTATGTACATATGCACTACCCTGCATTTATTAATAATGACATGTGAATGATTTTTGGTATACATTTCTGATACATATGTCGCCGATATGTGGCTGAAATATTGCCGATTCGGCGTAAAACATTCAATCAATCAATATGGTACATGTGCGGTGTATAAAATGAAAAATAGGTCCTCATTGAGTTTTTAATTAAATATTCCTGTTTGTGAATTAAGAAAACTTCACAAAAATGAACCTGTTCGTATTGATCTCAGGTTGTTCCTATGACTCGCGAGCCGGTGAATGTCGACCGGTCAATCCGGTATATTCCCTAGTCCATTGATTTACAGAGCATAATTATAGCCCCCTCTCCTTATTGGAGAGGTACATGTAGTCAACCAAACTATTTAATTTCACTTTCAGCATTTCTTAATTTTGTTTATACGCTTTTACAGTTGAGTACCAGTTCAAAGGTTTGATAGGCCAATGACTTACTTGAATGGAGAATTATGAAACCAACCCCTTTTATGGGGAAAATAAATCATTAATGAATGAATGTCAAAATATTTTCAAGTAACAACCCCTCCCCTCCTCTATTTAAAAGCGATCGATTGTCTTAATCGTTAAGAAACTTAACTTGCATTAAATTATGATGTGTTTTCAAATCTTACTGCACTTTCTAGGAACGTACATGTATTCATCTATTTTTTAATCCTTTTCCTGGAAAGGGACGTGTGTATAATTTGGTCAATATTATACTTGCATGTTTTAATTCATGCGCTTTTCTGATATTTAAATATAATTTAATTTTAGTTGTAACACGTCATTTGATTGGTTAAACGGTTTTATTCATTTTTATAACATAACTTGCCTACGTCACAATGAGTTACGTCAAAAACGTATCACTTCGCTTGACGTTGATTTTAAAATAATGCTCAATTTGAAGCCTTTTTTCCGGTGGAAATATTGTCTAATTGTCTTTCTTATAAACCGTTTCGCGTTTTATAAAGCGTAAACTGCCCCAAGTTATGTTATATCGGATAACATAAGTTGAAATAAGTTTCATTCCTTAAATAAAATAAAATTAATACAGATACTTAATAATAGTTTTTAACGATCTTAGAAAGAATCCATTGGAGATGGACTTATGAGATTCCCTCTTTTTGTTCCTTTATAACAAAATACTTAAAAGTGGGAACATCGGTATAGAAGAAAAACTACAAATGTCCTAGCTAGTAAGCCCCACCTTAAAAAAATTAAGACCCGTCGAGGCTCGATATTTTGAGTCCGAAGTTTATTTAATATAATGCAATACAGCCACGTAGCAGCGTTTTTGAAAGTGAGGGGGGGGGGGGGGGCTGAGAGAGAAAAAATACTTACCTGAAAAGTTGACAAGCAAAAAAAAAAAAAAGGGACACAGGAAAAGTTGCCCAAAGTTGACAGTCCTATTTCGTGGGGAGGGGGGGGTGTTACTTTTTCAATGCCATTTTTTCCCGTACCAATTACCTGCAGTATGAATAAAACCTTAAGGAGTGGATCTCATCTTTTCAAAGAAGTGGTAACTGACCATTGGCTATCCCTGTGTTTCCAATTTAACACAACCAGCAAAAGTTGGTCTGGTAGAACCATAAGATGTTTATTTATGACAAATCTTATGAGTGTGTCAGGGATGGGAGTGAAAAGATGTTTGATAAGAAGTTACCGACCCTTTGAATTTACTAATGGGCTCTCAGATGATATACTTTCAGAATGGCAGACTTTAGGCCTATAATATATACCGGTATAGAGCCATTACCGGTATTTCCGAATATTTACAATCAACATACCCGACTTTAATAGCACATGTCTAGTTGCAACGTGTGTATGTCATGGTCCAAAGAGCTATTTATGTATATTATTTATGTATTAAAAAGGGATGAATCCTTCTGAATATACAAATTGTATACCTCTCTTTACAAGATAATTTGTGCAAACATCTAATTTTCCCGAACAAATAACTAATTTGTCCGAACAAATTCCTAATTCGTCTGAACGAATTTCTAATTCGTCTGAACGAATTTCTAATTTGTCCGAACGAATATCTAATTCGTCCGAACAAATAACTTATTCGTCCAAACGAATTTCTAATTTGTCCGAACAACTATCTAATTTGTCCGAACAAATAACTAATTTGTCCGAACAAATAACTAATTTGTCCGAATTAACTTCTAATTTGTCCGAACGAATATCTAATTCGTCCGAACAAATAGCTAATTCGTCCGAACGAATTTCTGATTTGTCCGAACAAATATCTGATTTGTTCGGACAAATAACTTATTTGTCCGAACAAATTTCTAATTCGTCCGTAAAATACCTATTCTTTTGAAAATTGATTAAGCTTACCTATACCTAAGCTTATCAGCTTTATATGATGCTATATAAGCTGTAAAGAAAAAAATGAAAAAATCCTATGCATGAATTTTCACACAAAATGACCAGTATTTTTGTCATTCGGGTGCTTTAAATATGTTAATATGTATTTTTATATGAAAGAAAAAGCTATTACTAGTAAGTTCCTGCTAGAAATAAATTGCTAAAAATCTAAAGCACAATTATCTGAATTTGTCAAATTGAGAAAATCATCTGTGTAGTGAAAAATTATACCTCGCCATTTTCAAAAATATTTCACCATGGAATGAACTTTCTTAACACCACATAATCATATAATAACAGCGTGAGTTTGAGGGTTGCTGTTTATCCATTTGGGTTCTTTAAGAATTAATAAGAAATGGAATTATATAGATAGCCCCCGACTTCTTAATTTACTCAGCGATTCTCACTCATTCGACCAAAACAGATATTTATGTTTTTTTTGTTCCTAAACTACACTCAGAACAGAAAAACATTTCTTTTACAAAAAAGTGGAAAGTTTCATTGTTTGATTTGTATAACTAGTATATGCTCTCTCTCTCTCTCTCTCTCTCTCTCTCTCTCTCTGATATAAAGATTTTCATTTTAGATTGTCCACGTGGATTTTACGGCGGTAATTGTGAATTGTCCCTACCCAACGTATGGAGCGAGTTGTCAGTCAACCTGCAATTGTGGGGAACAGTTTTGTAATCAAGTGAACGGGTGTCAGCCTACCTTAGATTGTAACGAAGGATACTTCGGTAGAGATTGTGAGGTAAATTGTAGCTACCCAAACTATGGAAAAGGTTGTCAGTCTACTTGTAATTGTACACAAAAATTTTTACGATCACGTGAACGGGTGTCAAGGTAATCTAGCAAATCACTTACAGATTAAAAGACACATCACAAATGATAGCATTCCAAGTAAATGAGAAGAAAAAGTATATTTTTAATAACTGAAAATAACATTCAAACTGCACATTACTACAAGTATTTGTTTTTAAACACATTGATACTCCATCAATACATACAATAACAACTTAGTTATATTACGCTGAATAGAACAGTGCTTGTCGTTTTTGTAAAGGTATGATAAACGTAGAGACTTATTAGCTCCCATTTTTTATTTTAGATTGTGAAACAGGATATTATGGTAAAAATTGTGTACTACGCTGCCGGTTCCCAATGTACGGAAAGAATTGCCAGTCGACGTGTAATTGCGGAAAACAGTATTGCAATCACGTGAGGGGATGTGAATCTATCATCGACTGTAATGCGGGTTTTTCGGGTGTATCTTGTAGAAGTGGGTGCAGATATCAAAACTAGGGGATGAATTGTCAGTTAGAGTGTCGCTGTGAATACAAGTATTGTAATAACGTAAAAGGATGCCAAGGTATAGCCCCTTTTTCCTTTGATATATTTTGCTAGGAGTCATTAGCCGTAGCTACCATATTGTAGGGCAGCATTCCCAGATCTTTTCATTATTCAAAAATGTTCAATTTGTTATACTGTTTACTGATAACACTATTTTTCGTATGAAATGCGTTTGTTAAAGCTTTTATTAATTCATGAGTATGAGATTTGTAAATAATTTTCCCCATATATTTCTTGCATGCATGTTTAAAATTGGTTGCTCAAAGAAGATTCACTAAGAAATTCACTACTTTGCCCAACAAGATGGCAGCTAAGAGAAATAACTCCAAGGCATAATATGTCATAGGAAAAGGGTCTATTTTACAGTATAGCAGGTTTTAGAGGGTGCAATATTTACTGTTTGGCAAAGGTTTTTGCGTACACATTGAGTTCCCTGGCGCTGTTTAAGAAACAAGAGGCCCATGAGCCTTATAGGTCACCTGAGCATCATGCAACCACTTTCCAATATTTGAATTTGGTTCATGTTTTAAACAAGAGGCCTTGACATTTCACCATTTTGAAGAGGCACCATTGCTTATCATAACTATAAAAGGGGTGATCAAAAAGTTTGAGAACTAATTCCAAAATAGAAATGATATAGGATTTCAGTGTAAAAAAATTCAAAGTTGTGCTTTTCAATTTTAATACGCTTCTGCCCATGCACAGGTCACGTTTTGTAGGTGGTCACGTGACATGCTCCTGAGCCTTCTGTCACAAAAGCTTAAAGATTTTTCTGACTCGTTTCTTTCTAATCATGCAAGTTATTTCTTACAACAAAAAAATGTCCAATAGTCAGAAATGGAAAAATCTCGGCAAGGGTATCGGTTGATTATAATATCCTTTTCCATAATGAGCTATCAAAACTTAGGTCCTCTGTCTTTGGAGCGTCGTTTATTTAATGTGGATAAAGTATGGGCACCTTCTTTTTATCATATCTGATATGTGTAAAGTGTCTGAAGTAAATGATATTTTAGGGATTTAAAATTATATAATTGTACAGATATTCAATTATTTTTTAACTGTAAGTTTGCGATTTTTTTATTTTATATCAAATTACTTAACAAGGGAAGCGTTTCTTTCCAAGCTTGGTTTCACTTGACAACAGAACATACATCAGAAACAAACATCTACCTTCCTTCACTAAAACAATCTATCCAATTAATGACAAAATTTATGGCAAGTATTTTGTCTTCATAAAATTGTACAAATTACTATAATCTTTTGCAAAAGAATTTCCAATATATACGCTTATCTTAACAGCCGCTCCTTTCTCCAATTCGACTGAGTCAATCATTTTTTTTCACAAGTGATCTACATATTGACGTCATTTTCACATTTTGACGTAACACACATGGAGCAAAACGTTTCATTAAATATGTTATATATAGAGCATGTGAACGAGTCTATGTGTGCCAAATTTCATTCTGATCTGATTTGTGGTTTTGTAAATATAGAGATATCTCTATCGCGAATTTTTTTTTATCACTCCTCGTACACGAATCATGTTTAAGTTGGTTACTTAATACTCATAGGCTGAGTAGGGGAACAAAAAGTTCATTTCAACTAATCAGTGATATTCAGTGATAAACAGTAGTACCACACCAACATGAACACCGGTTCGTGGGTCCACGCATTTCATGATTCTAGAAAAGGCACTCTTGCTCATCATTAATGTTTGATCAATATCAAGGAGCAGATTTCAAAGAATTAAATTCAATTAATTCATTTTCAGTATATGACTAGAGGTCCCCTCCCTTTATGGAATCCCCTATCCAGGGGCCTTGAAATGCGCAATTCGGGAAGAATGGCTCTTGCTCATCATACCTACGTATGTAGTAAGTTTGTATAATATCCAGGAGCAAGGGAAAAGGATTTTCAAAGAATTAATGTGTTTTCACTTTATAACCAAATAGAGTCCTACCCTAACACCAGAACTTCTGACCTTGGGCCATGGAACTCACTATTTTAATGAGGCACCCCTCTTCATTATAATTATTCATGTAGTAAGTTTGTTTAAAGACCAAGTAGCAGAGAAGAAGATATTTAAATAAATAATGCATTTTCACTATAATATCAATAGAGTCCAGTCCTAACATCAAAACTCCTGACCCTTGGGCCTTAAAAATCACAATTATGGTAGAGAATTCAACGCTTATTACATTTATGCCACACTTTGACTGCTTGATGTGTAGGAGTAAAGACGTTTTTAAAAGATTGTATGGCTTTTAGTGGTTTTGGTCACATCCCTCAGGTTCCCTGGGGTAGGGGGACCATGAAATTCACATTGTTTTGTTTCCCTTTACACATATATGCTTTATGCCAAACTTGGTTAACATTGGTTAAGCAGTTGTAGAGAAGAAGCTGAAAATGTTCAAATTATTATACAAGGTAATGAAAACCAAGTAAAGACGGTTAACTCTAAATGACTACTTTTCCTCGCAAAAAATATTGCAATTTATCTTTTTTTTTCATTCAGTGTAATGTCAAGATGTGTAGTTTGACTATGCGTTTAATTTGTAAACTACATTTTTTTTGTACATGTATTCAATTACTAGCTTTTAATTTGTAAACTATATAGTTGCTAGCAATTGATTAGTGTAAACTTTGCAACAGTTAGAAGTTAACTAGACACAAAACTTTTTAAGAAAATTAATGTTTTCATTTTCATACAAACGATTTTTTTTTTTTTGAAAATTCGAAATTTCAATAAAATAACATTTTATAAATTCTCATTACTATTTTAAGGTATACTTTTTCTCAGATGACTAAAAATTCCACTGATAAGAACGAAAAACCACCTATTGCACATTGTACATTTATGATTCTTGTGTTAAATTTCAATTTCAAATAACTAGGTCAATGACCTCATTTTCATGCTAGGAGCCCCTGAATATTTCTTGGGAAATACCTCAATTTTTCACACTATGACCATTTTTTCTTCACTTATAAAATATTACAAGCAACAAAACTCTTTAAATAATGAAATATAGCAATGAAACAGGGTTGCTCCATATAATGAAATGTGTAGAATTTGGGCCATAAACGTGATAATTTTTACAGTCCAAATTTCCTCTGTTGTATTTATGTTTTTCCCTATTTTTTATTAAATATTGCAAAAATCTGACTGATTAGAACTTTTAATTATTTATAGTCTCTGGCTACTTTTCTTACCCTCATTCTCATGGTATCAATATTATATTGGGTCAATGATCAAATTATGAAATATGTTGACTACAGTGGTTTTTGTACATGTTTTTGAATTACTTTATTTCATAGCATTCTTTTATTTGAAATAATTTATGAGCTTAAACACAAATAAAATTTGAAAAATGATGTCTTAAAATACATGTAACCTTTACTTTTTGATTAATATTGCAAGGAATAAAAATTTTGAAAAAAAAAATGAAAAATTACAAATTTAGTCCGAATTTCCTCTGCATAGCAATACATTGATTTTTGTTCCTGTATATTTTCTTCAAGTATTTACATTTTAAATTTTTTAATTGATATTGAGATAAAATTTAGTTATTTCATCCATTTAGAACAATTTTTGATTTAATATATTATACTTTATAAAATTTATTCTCTGATTTCTGAAACCTGAGTAAACGTCATCCTTAAAGGCAAGTTAAAAGTATAAAACTTTTATTGATTTCGATTTTCAAATAATTTTCCACTTTCTTTATTTTCACACCCATTTGTGATACATACTCCTTCAAAAAAAAGTACGATAAACCTTTTAAGGCTAAACCGTGCTGGAAATCATCGGAACTCTGTTAAAGTTACAGATTTCTTATCGATGGCATATCTCTCTATGCTAGATCAAAAACTTTTATATGCAGAGTACTGTATCATTTAACAAAATTACTCACTTATTTTAATTCGTCTTGGTTGTCATGCATTGTCGTAGCACACAATATGCTTATGTATTATCCTTTCTATGCGGTGTTTATATATAAAATAATTATTGCTTTAAAATAACAAAGCATCATAGAACCATTAAAACGTGCTCTGTGTAAAATTACATTTTATATTTAAAACCTTTGACAGTTGAATACCTCGTAGATAATTTATCGACCAATTACATTATTGTGTTCTATATAATCTGGATTTATTGCTTTTAGTGTATTTTAACATTAAATGTATAAATGATTGTCTTTTTACTAGAAATCTTTTTTAAATTGCAAACGATAAATCAGAGGTGCTCAATAATTCAGAGAAAACATCCAAACCTCCTACTTGAAAACTTTGGTGACCTATTCTCTATTTATTTAATTACATCTTAATATTTCTTTACTAATGTAGACGATTTTATTTTAGTTTGTCCAGCCGGATATTTCGGTTCCAGTTGTAACCTTGAATGTCGCTACCCAAGCTACGGAGAGGGTTGTCAGTCAACATGTAATTGTGAACAACAGAAATGTCATCATATCAGGGGATGCACAGATAGGGAAGGTGTTGTATGATACAAACAAGCAATATATAAAATGAAAAAAAGACCAGTGCGATCATATCAAAATATGCATCCTAGTTAAATGTATGTGTATTACATGTTTTAAGTAGCGTCTCACTCACTCTCAGAAAAGCGGAATATTGTAAGCATACAAGTCAGAGTACAAAATAAGTTTATTTTTGAAAATATGTATGCATGATATATATATATATATATTTTAAAAAAATGCTTATTAAACATTTAGGTTATAGTCTCTGTGTACTTTTTTTTTATTTGTTTGACACTCATGGTGACCATCCTATTAACGCTCTTGCTTTTAAATTTATACCTGATATGTTTGTCTTGTCATTAAACGTCCACCTCGAGAACTTTTTACTTATATGGAGACGCCACCACATACGGTTGGAGTCTACTGCGACACGGGACCTTGGTTTTTACGGTCTCATCCGAAAGTCTGGTCCCCCAAGTCCCACTGTGGAATTCGAACCCGCGACGTAAAAATCAAATCCTTCCCCCGTGACTCTAGAGCAGACACTTTAATCAATCACTGAGACACGTGGACAATAACGACATATGTAATAGCGCTATTAGAAAGCTATATCAACTCTAAATTATAATCATTTGTAGTGTATACAATGCATATGCTAACAAGGCGTTTTTGTGTATATTAAATAACCGGAATGAACGCAAAATGTCCGTTCAGTAGCTACTTTTTCTAGACAATGTATTGAAGGTCTTTTAGCAGCAATTTTCGCCACATAAATTATTTATTCCTTACCAGTGTGTTAACATTTTTTAAAGAATAACACAAGCCAACAATAAATGTTTTCAACCTAAGACATATTTATCAAAAAATGATAATACAAACACACGGATTTTTATACAAATGGAAAGTATAACTAGTTCATGTTCTAAATATCTACATTTCCTTCTGACATCAACGTAAGAAGATGGGCGCATTTGACCTGTGATCTGCAGGAATCATTTTGTACGAAACATTTATGGTTTAAATGTCCATGATTTGGTTGGCTGAACATAGCTGGTCAGATTTTACAATACGTCCATAGGTTTTTTTTTAATTTAGTTTTTCATTTTATTTATTTGAAAGACTTTGTGAGATTGAAACATTTATGTTCTTTTTTCCTACGGGGTACAATAGCATAGTAATGTTTCACAAAAAATAAACACCTAAATATTTAAATGCATGATACGTGTACATGTACATTATGGAATAGAAGATTTGAATTGATTTCGCTCGAGAACCAAACTGATAGTTTTTTTATCTCAAAGAAAATCACATGTAGACAGCAAATTTACATGTTAGAAATCCATCGACATCGACATCGTGGCATTGTGGATAGATGAGCCATGACATATTATTACCAAAGCTTTTGCTATTTTGATTTGAGCCATTACAAACTGAAGATGCGTCCTTTTAAGTTTCAACCTATACAAACTGTAGATACGTCCTCATTTCTTTAGCTAATATTGGGTTAACAAGATTGATTTACGTACCCTAATATGTCTATTCAATTGAATTTGAATTCAAACGTTAATTTCAGGCTGCCATGTAGGATATACCGGTCCTGCATGTGAATTTCCCTGTCGCTACCCAAGCTATGGTGAAGGTTGCCAGTTAAAGTGTCTATGTTACGAGCAATTTTGTGATCATGTAAATGGATGTCAAGGTACTAGTAGTTTTTTTATATTGTATGGCATGTTTTAAATACAAAAAAGCATAACAATTTTTTAAGTGCATGTACTTAGCAAACGTACATGTCTAATTTTGTAACTCAACATCATACAGTAGACTGATAAAGAAAGAATGTGAAGCGTCCTATAAAAGATTTGAATAAGGTTTCAAATTTTTTCACTAATTCTAAAAAAAAAGAATTCAATTTAAGGTTCAAATAATGCAATGAATATATGTTTAAGTTCATTTTCTTTTCCTTGTTGCTGTACACGTTACGAAAGATAGATAATTAATTCTGATTGCATTGAACATCATAAAATCTTAACCTGTCATTAGAGAAATTGTACGGTGAAAGTAAAACATGCAAGAAATTTATTTCTTTTTCTAGAATGTCCACATGGTTTCCGAGGTAAGGCATGTCAACAAAATTGCTCATATCCATATTTTGGTTTAAATTGCAAGTCAAAATGTGACTGCAGGGAGGAAGAATGCAATTATGTTACTGGTTGTGAAAGTAAGTAAAGCATACTGTGATACCATTATCTTAAGTTAACTGAAATGTGTTAATTGCACAATGGTAATGATGCTAGTGTACATATGCGACCTAGTTTCAGTGAAGTTTTAAATTTTACCACTGGTATCAAACGCTTACATGTTTATAAATAGTTTCAGGCACTATAGAATTACCATTGGCATTGTGCCGACTTCTTAAATATTTTTATTGCTCGTATTTCTACAAGTTGCCTTCATTTTAGGTTAAGGGAATTTGAAAATTTCACTTTTACGTTCTATTGGTCACTGAGTTGTATGCGAATCTATGTAAATTTACATTTATTAATTTACAGATATTTGTACTTTTTTGTTATTAATTGGGATAGTTATTTATTCCTGTCATCGCTGGTAGTTTGCAAATAATATCTTGATGCTGCGATGTAAATATTACTTGAGCTTAATTATCTTTGGCGTTTGTTATAATTGTAACCAATGCCTACAAAATATTAGAATATCTTGTTTCCTCTGCTGCGTAATCTTTGACTTCGGTTACTTATGTGTGTGTGAAGATCACGATGCTTTCTTCGTGTGAAATGCTACAGTTAAGTAAGTATCCTCATTTAACAATATTTTTTTTAGTTTTAAAGAGCAAGATTATTTGTAAAACTACCTTTAATATAATGGGAATGGATAAATTTATGCTTTATTTCAAAAAAAAAAGTTCGGAAGTATTTTTATATATATCTAATAGGTGCAGAAGCCTTAAGCATGATTATTATATACAAATCATTAATAAGCTGTTGTTTTGAGGACTTGGGATCACACAGGTAATTGACGGAGTAGATTGTCTTGGGTGGACTCGCTTCACTTAGAACATCGTGGACATGGGATACAAGTTGAACTCTTTTGATTTAATTGGTTTTTATAGCCAGTATTTAAAAAGTGTTGTAGAAAATCCTTTAAAATTGTAGGTGACCAAACTTTATAATCTGTTGTTTAGGGGACTTAATGTCACACGTTATTGGTTATGATGGTTATCTTGTGTGAGACACAACACTTGAGGACATGGTGGAATCAGGGAAGTACAGAAAGCGAATGACGACATTGTTAAAAACCGTTAACTGTAGAATTGAAATATCCAGTGAAGACCCTTTGTCTGTTTTCTTTGTGTTGCTTTTTTTAACAAATGTAGATAAATTAATGATTAATTTGAATTTTTTTGTTTACAGGCAGCATCCAAAAATCTGTAAATATGTTACTCTTTGAATCCATCATAGATAGAAAATGTGCTGTGAAATAGAAAATCACAAACTGGTAAACAAAATAATCGAAATTGAATTTTAGCATTTTAGGACAACGAGTAAATGTTATTGCTTAGAAAATCTGTAAAATATATACTTTTCGTTCATTACAGTTTTTTTTTCATAATTAGTCGTTTTTCTAGAGTGTCAAAAACTCTGTGTCAAAAATCTGGACTGGTTCCCAAGGAGAGTCAAGTCAAAAAATTGCTCATATACATATTTTGGTATAAATTGCTCTTCAGAATGTGAATGCAGAGAAAAAGAGATTGTGTGAATAAACTTTACGTACAAAAGGCATTCATACAGGTAGTAATAAATAACAATGTAGTTTTAAGGCACTTGAGTACTGATGTCAAGTTATTGTTTGATCTCTCAATACTGTAATATCAAATATTTTTGTGAGGTGACCGTCAAACTTTTGTGCTTTTAGGAAAAACTCTTGGTTCCTGGGGATTTAATATCGTTGATGGAGAATTGTTGAGTAGATAATTATGTACTATATAACATTCCGTGGTGGACACAGGTTCGTTGGTCTTTTAATAAATGTACCTCAAAAACAAAATGAAAATTAAATCCAAGAAATATTTCTTATTTCACACTATTTAGAGATTTCCGAATTTTTAACAAATCTCGTTTATTGTATATCACAAAGTTTTGATTTAGGATATAAAGCTCATGTCATTTAATATTTTTGTTTGATACCATTTGGAATATATGCAATGATTCCTCCTTTGAAATACAGACGTTCTGCATAAAACATAGGAAATATCTAACATATTAAGAAAACGTAATGAAATATTGTTGATAATTTTTCCTTTCATAAATGCACCAAAAATTATTCCTTACACAGACACAGTCACAGCATAATTATGGAATTTCACATAGATGAATATTTCATGAAATTTTATTGTATTTTTATGATGTGTTGTGATTTCATGAAAGAATTTATTTTATTATTATCTCAGAATTAATTTCAGATTCACAAATTTTTAAGTTTTTATTCTTTGATGAATAATTGTATAAAAAAAAATACAAGATGTGGACTTACAGTTGTAATATGGTTGAAAACCAGACTGGATCCATTTGTGCTTAGGAACATTACTGTTAACTGCGTCTATTCCTTTTTTTTAGCAAGTTGACGTATAATGGAAATTCATGTTTTCTAGACCAATTCTCGTCCATGAAAACTTCAAATAACCGTTGATTTTCAGCATTCATAATACTATGTATAATGTATTATCCAAGTCGAAGAATGTAAATATCAATATTCCTTTTAAATAGATCATTTAGAACTATTTGAGAGAGAGAGTAAAACTGCAGATACGATGAAGAAGTAACTGTTTATATACATTAAGTAACTAGTAAATCAAACGCCCTTCGTGCGGAATATGTTAATTGTACGACTGATGCCCGTGACTACTCTTTTGCGTCCCTGGAAGTATTTTTAAATTTCAGAACATTGTGAACTTTAAAGTTTCAAAACCACTCTTGTTGTTCAAGTTCCTTCGTTATGTATAGACCGTTCTAAATTTCACGATACAGAAATATTCTTGTCTTTAGAAAGGCAATCTCAATGATGGGCTATATATGGACTTTTACGAGAAGCACTGACTTCACAGTTGACAGTTTACTTGGACATTTAAACTTGTATCATGGACGGAGATAAGAAATGATAATACATAAGAAGCCCTTTTTAGTGGTCATAGGTATGGTTAGGGGCACTTACATGTGAAAACCGGCAATTGAGTGTAGGGTGGTTTTCGTTTAGTTCAAGGGCAAATAACTTTCACATTGAAATAACATGTTATTTTTCGTTTAATCAAATGTTGAGCTCAATATTCATATCGTCAAAGAGCTTCCGCACATTGTCATAGTATAAAAGTAAGCCGTCCACTTTTGTAAAAGTCAGCGTTCCTTGCAAAAGATCCTACGTACGACGGTAAATCATTTTTAGAATTAATTCTTACTTTCATTTTCACAGTTTTGTATTGTTTACAGATATTTTTTCAGATAGATGGCTGTTCATAATTATCATCTTTTTTCGTTCATTGATAAAACAGAATAATCGGGAAAGTACTTTTAGAGAAACTACTGGCCACTGTTGTTCATATCGTAGCGACAGGAGAGCATAAAGGAAAAGAAAACAACTTTTTGATAGATATTTTTTTTCACAGAGTGTCCACAGATTTCCAGAGGAATGGGGTGTGAATATAATTGTACATATCCAAGTGGTGTAAATTGTCAGTCAACATGTAACTGTGTGCAAGAAAAGTGTGATTACCGGTATATCACTGATTGTACAGGTGAAAAAAGAAAAAATATCAACAGTAACTGGATTATAAATGAATAATATATGTAAAACATAAAACATATATCACCTTTTTGTAAAATTTTTAGTTTATTTGACCAAAATGACAGAAAAGAAAATGCATATTTTTTAAGATTTGCAAATATTAAAAGAACATCTATTTAATTGGTTGTGAAGCATTGACTGTTTTAAATGTTTTAAAAGAATTCAATGCTGATAAGACAGACGTTCTTCATGGAAGGTGGGGCAAAAAACTGTACTTCGATACAAGGCAGAAAAGTTTCAAACACCATCCTTTCTAGCAATATGGTACTTGGTTTTAGTGCAGTCATTCAGTTTGACTCTTTCTATACTTTTTTCAATTCTCTGCAAATCTCAGGTGATGTACATCACAAAGATGTATGATTCTATTTATTTCAGTATCTTGTGTACTTCAAGTTGAACTTGTTTATTATTCGTTCCACAAACAATTACATTATATAAGATTGAGTGATGTGCACCAGGAATAGTTCATTAAATAATGTATTAATGAATTATTTGCTAAGAATTAAAAATCTGATGACATTCAAAACATCAAAATTTAAAGGGAAACATTTATGATTTAGCACAAAAGCAATTAAAAACAATAAAAGTGGAAGACACATTATAATTCTGACGTTCATAATTGTTACATACCTGGCATTTAATGTAAAGAATATTGCATGTGGTATTAAGGATTTAAAACACATAAAGCATGTTGAAAAAAGACACATTTTAGAAAGGGAATCCTTTTAGATATTTTCTGTAGTTGGTTTCTAATTATGAGGCAATTGTTGATGCTAGTTAAAAAATATCATATATGCATGTTCACATCTGTGTGTTAATAGGCACTTATAACATTATTCTTAGAACAGGAAAATGTAATCAAAATAAACTGCTTTCTATGTAATATACTTCCCGGAAAGAATCACATATGGCTGTGCCAAATGGTTCTTTACACGATGAGTTTTTTGCAGACTGGATTTTATAATAATTGCAGAGACTGAAAATATTGGGGAGTTTCCGTTTACGTTATTATGCTTATTTTAATCATAAGCTAGCTTTTGTCTTGAAATGAGGAATTATGTTTGTTTTAGAATGAAAAGAAATGATAAAATTCTATGTTGCATATGTACAGATTTTTTCAATGTGTAAGATTGGATTCAAACTATGGTAAACTTAACGTTATTTTTTTCTTTGATCTTTATAGGGTTTTCCAAACGTTAAAAGATATTTCCATGTAAAACCCATTTTGTCTATTGTTACTCATCAACGCTTACGCAGCCAGCAATTTTAAAAAAAAATTGCATCTGTATTCTTCATATTGACGTCCTGCTGTATCTGTGGATACTGTGATCTGCTACAACTAAAATTAACACTGTTACCAAAAGCTTTTCATCAATATTCTATTAAAGCTATTGTATCTGGCAAACAAAGTTCATTTCATTAAATTTGATATTTCATTAAAATATTTTTTCCGAGTTGTTCTCAGAGTTTCACAGAAAAAATAATATCTACAAAAGTGTGGTTTTACATCTTTTGGAGTAAAAAGTAAGAGAAAGGAATTGGGTTCTATAAACGAAGGATTATTGGGAGATTTAAGACTGATGCACCGTGTGTGTAGATCTGGGATTCGTATGTTTCCTGTTTTCATGACTTATTTCAGAAATAGTAAATGTAAAATAAAGGTCTTATTGCCTGACGTCACGGCGGCAGGCTGTATAAGGATTGATAATTGCTTGATCCGAAACTAATAGATCATACCCAGAGAGCTAGATTTTGTGCAAGCTGATTTACATTGGAAATCTTTTACCTGCATTTGAAAGGAAAAAGGTTTTCAGGGAAACAATGATTTTACTGATGCAAAATAATGCAGTAATTACTTTGTTTACTCTGTTTGGATGAAACAGATTATTCCATGTGATTTACCGTTTCAACGTGTCCGTGTATCTTTTTTCTGCATTTCTATACTACTGGATCAGTCCATTTATAATTACATTCTACGAAAGGGGTGAATCGCTCTTTTCGCGCCAAATGTCACGAGTAAGCGATCTTCGCGCCTTTTCGTGGATTGTTCTATTGTATGAATGGGGGTGCTAACTTCCATGGATTTACATAAAGTTTGTTATTGTAACCTCCATCTTCTTATGATTCAGAAATTCTGTCTACAAATTTTATCTTATTCCTTAAAACAACATATGAATCGTATGTATCAGAATATGGACATGCAGAACAAAAGAAATGGATTTCTCTAATTTGTTTCCCCTCTAATGGTTTATTCCATATTTTAATGGACTAGTCCAATCACCACAAACGATCGACGCAGTTCTACCAGATTCCAGACGATTTGACGAAAGAAATTACCTGACTGTGCGAAATCTTGGATTTCTTTTCCACAAATGCCTAAAATGTTGGTTTTACCTATTTCGTTCTCAAAAAATTATGGTACCCACCTTTCAGGAAAAAAAGATCAATGAACACAAACTACTATATTGTTTACTTCATTGGAGAAAATACTTTCCGTCTTTTCGTCAGAGTTCGAAAAACAAACTCGAATGTATCGCCATCATCGGATGTTAAAAATTTGTACATTTCCTGTTCATAGTAAAAACGGAGTTATAGAAGTCCCTTCTATAGCATATTTTAGATAATATCATTACAATAATATCATTACATTGAATATAGTAATTCCCTAGATCTATAAGGCCCGAGGAGTGGGACCAAAGAGTTTCGATTGGCAGAAAACCCACATACATTAACCATTCTGTTAACAAATCTTCAGAATGCAGCAAAGGAATCGTTCTTCTACATGTTAAATGATTAAATATTTTTACAAGGTTCTCAAATAAAAAGACATATTTTAAACACAAAAAAGTATTGCTCTAAAGGTTTGTCACTTTTCTTACAGATATTGATTGATTAAGTCAGGCAAGCTTTTTGAAAAGCTGTTACTTGTATGAAGTTTCTACTTTCGGAATTGTTGATTGATTGTATATTGTTCTACGTGCTAATCGAGAATATTGCACTCATAAATGATGTCAACATAATTATACCATTGAAGGGATTGTGATTTTACTCTGCATTTACCGCCATTGAGCAGTGAAGGATATTTATTGTGACAACGTCTTAACAATAAAGAAAGGTAATCACTTTTAAAAAGTTTCCTTCATTATGAACTATAGCTAGAATTCTAAATTTTGTAAGCAACACATTTACGGTAGCGCTGATATACCGCGAAATGTAATTACGCAAAATGTCATAAACCAGAGTTATTGCATTTTGCAATATTATATTTTCCGCAGATCCCGACGCAAAATGAAATAATATGAAATTTAATAACACCACATTATTACATTTTGCGTTGTTATTACTTTTCACGCTGTAACATAGCGCTAATTTATTCAAGACTTACCCTGTATTAAATATGGTTGATGGCAACAAAGGTTAAGTATATATTTATTTTTTTCTGTTTTTAACAATGTAATTTCAAAATGTTAAGGTAATTTCTTGACAATTCAGTTTTTCTCGTTTATATCCTCAAATCCGACCTCTATGTTATAACTTCTTTGCTGTGCGGATGGCTTATACATTGGTTAATTATTTTGAAATAATTCTCTTTATTAACTAAGGGTGTCAATTGAAATATGTTAGTGCCAGAAAGTTGTGATA
>NW_026939011.1:0-8842 GCF_032062105.1 Saccostrea cuccullata | reverse complement strand
AAATAAAAACAGGAACCCTTTTTTTATTATAATAAAAAAAAAAAATCAAAAAAAGGGGAAAAAAATCCTGAGATGAAAAATACTTTCTCGAATAATTTGGAACCTTTTTAGGTCCACAAAAATGTATATCAAGGGAGTAAATCAATTATGATATTCGTATATTGGAACATAATTCCCCCAACTAATCTGAGAAGCGTAGTGTTATGTTTACATGCGGGAGATTTTCGGAAAATCATATAAATTTTTTTTTCTCTTTTTTCCAAAATACGATAAAATAATATAAAAAGGGTTACTTAAATTCGCATTTCATTTCACAATTTATTTGATTGAAATGCTGATTGACGTTTTTTTACAATTTTTAGCCATTTCAAAAAAACTAAGGTGATATTTTTCCGTGATATCCCGACCATGACAATGTAAATGGGGGTGTACCACAGAGGGGATTAGTATATATGATCTACCCTCCTCAATTGCATTGATTCCCCCTCGTGTTTTGGATTGTGTTTTTTTGTTCCGTTCTGTATTCTTTAGGAAAATTTAATCTTAATACTGTTTGTTATCTCCACTTTTTCTTTTAAAAAAAACCCTTTAAAGATATGTATTTTGAAATCTGTTTAATAGTCAACCCAACCTATTAGATAAAATTAAGTATGAAGTTTATATCAGGAACTTTAACATGTAAAAAAATTTTTTGGAATTTACGAATTCAATGAATAATAAAATAAATAAAAAGATTTAATAATCTGGTACATTTTATTTTTAAAAAAGTAATAATTACTTGTTAACCACTCTTTTACTTTTCCTAGCGTACTTCTGCATACTAAATCTTCCGTGTTGAGGAATTCCGCTACCTCACTGGCAAAAATAACTGTAAAGAATAATTTGCAAATTTATCAAACACAAGTTGTATAATATATTGTCAGTGATAAGTAACGAGAAATTAGTGTATTATAACAATTGAAAGCAATTTACAAAACTCTTTCTGAAGAAAAAATATTAAAATCTTAGTTTTAATTAAAGTTATAACTCCAAAACCAACAACTGGGGGCTTTTCAATGTATCAAAAGGAACAATTAAAATAACATCATTGTAAGTAAACATCACTTAAAAACACTTTGTTATCATTATTTCTTTATGCAGGAAAAAATAAAAATACAATAAAAGGACACAATTAAATTTTATTAAGCGTCTAACATACAATTACAAGGTCACTATTCGGATATAAAATATTAAAAAGTATTTATTATTTGTTTATATTTTAGCTGAAATTTACATCAGAAGATAGATCGATAGAAAAAAAAAGGTAACACTAGAACCACATATTAAAGAAATGAAAAGATGTAAAGAAACATTCATTTCACGTAATAAAGTTTTAACACAATGTAAACACTTATCACTTCACATAATGAATTTTCGACTTCAAGTTATGAAGTGCTGACATAATAAAAGGATGTATTTACTTCATGTAATGCAGCATTACATAATGTAAAGATATTTTTCATAATCTCATAAAAAATTGACATAACGTAAAGATATGTTCACATCACGTAATGATAAATTGACATAATAAATGCATAGTTGTATGCTATAAGGCAGTGTTGGCGTTCCATAAGGAAACCACATAATCTGTGCGTCATTTTTTCATATTTGAATGATTTATAAACCAGACTGAATGTACATGTTTAGATTTTAAAGGTCAACTAACAACTTTATATATATATGATTTTGGGTTTTTCCCCAGTTATGAAGTAGTTCTCCGCTATCACGTGTACAGTACGTATAATCACTCTGTACTGAGTTAAATTTGGTCCCATTACGTGATAAATGCGTGATGTGCACAAACGAATTTCAATATCATCCTTTTTCCTTCGATGTTTTCTATGAGAGAGAGAGAATACTCTTCCCAAAAGAACTTCCTGTATTGTTGTACATCTACTACAGTGCCGAGAACTGATGTAAATAGAACTATCATGGGATTTGAAATGCTTCCTTGTTTAGTGCATATATATATCTCATTACTAAAAAATATTTTTTAAAATATTTTAAAGCATTTAAAATAAGGAAAAAAATTTTATTCAATCATTGATAAGATATGTGACACAACATAAAGAATTAAAATGGATGATCTTTTTTTCTTTCTGTTTTCCACTTTAATATCAGGAATAAGTCTTCTGTATGAAGTGGCTGTATGACATGTTTAAGTAAAGATTATTTATAAGGAGTCATTCATAAAATGACAGAATGCTGTTTTAACATTTAACATCTACGATTATTCAACTTAATGTACGACACGAAGGGTGACATTCTTTTTTATAAACAATGTGATAAAAAAGATCAAAAAGTCAGCTGCAGATTGAATTTTAAGATTTAGAGGCGTCATAGACATCCTTTCTTTAAATCGTGAATATAGGAAAAGAAGAAAGTACAGTTTCAATACAAATAATGCGCTATATTTTTCTAAAATATGAAAGTGATATAAGAAATTAAAATGAATTTTTTCTGAATCATAGGAATTCTCTGCCATAAGAATACACAAATGGTTTTTCTCATATGACCTCCTAAATGCCAATTGTGACGTCATTAACTTGTGCTTTTTCCCCGTATTTTCCTAAAAAGTTGCAGAAGACCTCAATTTTCAGTGGTTTTTTCTTTCAGAAAACATACTCTGCCACCGTCCCCCGGAAAATTTTGAAATAATATGTGATTTTTCATAGCTGTTTGCATAATATATCCAAAAATTAAAGCGGGCGACGGGGGAACCCTATTTTCTAAAGGGAAAATTAACAGAAAAACGAGTCATTATGAAGCTTTTCTGCCTTAAACTTAAAAATGTACCAAATTAAGGACGTCATATTTTCAAGAAAGGCTCTCCTTCAAGCCATATTCTTTAATGATTTATCATATTCATCTACTTAACTATTGTTAAAGCAAATTTCATAACCTTTTAAGAAAATTGAATTTTTAGGGCACAATAAAGCTTAAACCGGACCGTCTTTTTTAAATATCATACATGTACATGACAATTAAAAAAAATTTTCCCCCCCAAATACACGTAGCAAAAAAATTGGAGGTTAGCAAAGATAAAAATATTGAAGATATTATTAACTGGAAACAACATTGATTACTAATGTCATGTAGAGAGTGAAAATATCAATACCTCTGTGTTTCTGCATATATTGTTGAATGACAATGGTTATGGAAATCACAATAGATATAAGAGGAAAAACCTTATTTAAAAAAAAATATTTTGTCATTCGAATCGTAGCTTTACCAACAACTTTTTCAAGAACAGATACTAAGAACTTTGTTTGATTTGTAATAAGAATTGGGCTATTTCATAAACACGGTGTTTTTAAATATTACAAAAGAATAATATTCAATAATAATTTCAATTTTCGTGTCGATTTCTCAGAGCTGAATTCTAAAATCTTGTTGGGTGAAAGTTTATTCCAAAGTACATTACATGTATCATTTTTACATTTATGGTTTTTTAAAATCAATAATGAATGCAATAATTTATCGGTATATTGGTATTCGAAAATAAAACAAAAAAGAAAAATTATTTATTCTGAGTTAAACATATTTTTTTTGAAACAAACAAATGACATCGACGGATATAAAAAATACCTCTAAAATATTTTCATATTGAATTGGAAAACTAGATGTGTCATGAGACAGTAATACCCGCACTATGGTGTTAGCCTCTAAATACACACTCCTTCATATTGGACTTTCCAAGGAAGAAGTCAAAATAATTCTAAAATTATCACCGTACATGTATTCGTCAAATTGAACATAAAATTTTCAGGTGACCATATGATCTATGAGCCTCACATATGTATTTTGAATACTTAATTCATTACCAGTATGAAATAACAGAATTTAATTAATGATTGAAGTACTTAATTAGATTCAGAAAATTTTTGCCCATAATTTGGAACCTTTTAAATTTACTTTCTCAACGACATAAAATATTATTTTAGTACAAAGCGTTTTTGATGAATTTATTAAAATGTGCAAACTGTTTTTAACTTGGTGGGAAAAAAACCCATTGAAAATACAACCCGATTAATTTGTCAATGCCTATCTCTCCCCCCCCCCCCACACACACACACACTCTCTCACTCTGACATTTTTTTAAAAATAGACCTAGATGGCAAAGTTATGTTAAAACATAGTTTATTATGATAGTTTGAAATTTGTTCTTGTACTAAACAGTTTTACGTGTGAACATCTTATTTTCTACATTCATTGGGTTTGCGTCACCCATTATCATATTTAAAATATCCCCTCTCGGCACACCTGGCCATTCATCTGGCAACGGAATCAGCAAAGGTTTGTCGAATGGGATTATTTAGTACATGTATGCTGACATGCAGTGTGGTCAGTTAAAATCATTTGTGTTTTAATTGGATTATATTGATTATATTTCATGAATTCGTTGTCACGACCTATGACATTCGGTAAGTACAAAATTTAGTAGAGATTCATAAAAATAAATTAATGCAAATGGTTAGGTTGAAGTTAAAAAAGGGCAAAGTATCGACCACGGTCGACAAATTTCACATTGTCAAGTTATCTCCCGTTGCGGACATTCAGAATATACGGCGCATATCCAAAATTTTTTTTTTTAAAAAAGGGGGGGGGGGGTGTAACCCTCAGTCAAAAAAATCAGCCCAAGATTTCCTGAGAAGCAAATAAAAAATAATAATAAAAACAATGATGGTGGAGTCCCTGTTTTCAAAGGGGGGAGGATGTCCAAAGTCTTTTTTATTCTCTACGGTACATAGTCTTATTTAAATAACTGCTAATTCCGGGGGGGGGGGGGTGTCTATCTCCCTAGCCACTGACTCCCTGTACCTGAATTGACAATTGATCTTATGACTCCATAATAGTAGAAAAATTTTTCATTTGACTATATATACATATTTTGTTCCCTATGTTTATGTATGTTTGTCTGTCCACAGAAACTTTAACCTTGCCCATAAGTTTTAAGTGGATTGGGCGATACACATGGCTTAAATTTCATAGGTAAATTTTTTTGGCAAAACCTTTTAATGGGTACCACCAATTTTGACCCTTATCTCTTGACCTTAGAGTTTGACCCACTTTTCAAGAAAAATACCTTAAACTTGGCCTAAGTTTTAAACAGGTGGTGCTAGGACTTTCATGCTCTAACATGTGTAATCATTGTGAACTTTCAACAGGTATAATTTTTTTTACCTGCCCTTTAGAAAAACCCCTTTTTAACTTTAACCTTGGCAATAACTTTTGAATAGGTGAGAAAGTTCTAGGGATTTCTCTCTTTTTTCACATGTATATTCCTTGTGACAAGACTTTCCCTTTGATACCAACTTTTTTGACCTTTTGACCTTACCTTGGACTTTGACTTACAAAGAAACTTCAACCTTTGCCAAAAGCTGCCATAACTGTTGCTGTCACAACAAACAAACAAATTACTAAAAAGCACATAAAATGTACATATTTTATATTCAATAATATACATCTGGTCATATCTTATTTCTCCCTTGAATGAGACATGGTGATATAAATTTTAAAAAATAATTATGATAAGAGTTAAAAAGGTTGTGAATAATAAAATATACTAAGCTCGTGGATGAATTAGATATACCAGTTTAGCTTTATTTTGCTACCCAAAGCACCTTGATTAACTATTTATAAGCATACTGTTTTCTGAAATGTACTGATTTCTGTTGTCCATGCATCTGTTTGTCTGCAAACTTTTTACATTAACTTCTTAAGAACCACTGGGCCAATTTCAACCAATTTACATTTAAATATGCAGGGGACTTTTTCCAACATAAATCTTCTTTTAAAAACAGCAAAGACATTTTTGTCCCCCATTTTCGCTAAAGGTAGGGTAAATTAAATCTCATTTTTTTGTCAACTGCCCATCTGTCACAATAAATTTTAATTTATTTAACCTTGGTCATCATGGTCGTATATTTTGAATGAGAAGAACAGGGCTTTTATATTAAACATGTGTATTAGTATTAAATGGGACAATACCATTCTAAATACACTATGATTTTTATTACCCATGACCTTGAAGTTTTACCTAATTTCATAAACAAATTAATTGCTTTGAATTATCATTTTGAAAATAAATGAAAGGGCATTCATATTACCTGTGATAAAACGTTTCCAAATGTATCATGACTTTTTTACTCTGGGACGTTGACCTTGAAGTTTAACTTGTTTTTATTAATGATGTATTTCCTTTTCATTGAGAAGAGATTCGACTTTCACATTTCAAGTGAACATTACCCATAACAAGATGTTTCCCAACATGCTATGTTTTTTACCCCTTGACCTTGATGTTTTAACAAAATTTCAAAAGAGTGAACTCTCCCCAAAAAAGGATAAGACCACTGTTTAAAACAAAGAAGTTGGGAAACTGGGCTTTTTTCATAAAAAAACGTCATTTTTGACCCTCATTTGACCCCCCGAGCAAAATCAAAATTCCGAAACCTAACTGCACATCTACATGACCCCACCAACCATCTGCCAAAAGATGATTAGGCTGCTGAATAAAATGTAAGGGAGTTCAGGGAAGATGGGGCTTTTAGCATAAAAAACGTCATTTTTCCCTATTTGACCCCCTGGGGGAAAATCAAATTTAAAACCTTACTACACATCTGCATGACCCCCCCAACCATCTCCCAAAAGATGATTAGGCTTCTGAGTAAAATGTAAGAGGAGTTGGGGAAAAAGGGTCTTTTTGCATTAAAAAATTTTTTCACACCCATTTGACCCCCAGGGCAAAATAAAAATTCCAAAAACTTACTGCACATTACATAACCCCAACCATCTCCCAAAAAATATTGGGGTCCCAGAAAAAAGAAAGGAGTTAAGGGAAGACGGGGCTTTTTGCATAAAAAACATCATTTTTGACCCCCCTTTCCCCCCGGGGGAAATAAAATTTCCCAAAAACCCTTTCTGCACATCTACATACCCCACCAACCATCTCCCAAAAGATGATTAAGCTACTGTGTAAAATGTAGGAGGAGTTCAGGGAAAAAAATGTGACAGACACAGGACGGACGGACATGAGTAACAAAAATATACCCGAACTTTCTTTAGAAAGTGGGGGATAAAAAGCTGAATAAACAAAAATTTATCAGTACACATGTATACGTGTATATCATGTACAAATCCTAGAAACAAAACAAGTACACAAAAATTTAAGAAAATTAAAATTCTCTGGTGAGGCACAAACCTGTTCATTTAAAGCTTTTGCCAGCTATGTGTATGCAACCCTTTTCCTAGCTTTAAAAAAAGCAAGCAGATATTTTTACCCTGCAAAATAGCATTTTATCGAAGTAAATACTATTTAATAAACGAAAAGACTTTAAAACAAACATTTCCATGAGAGAAGAGGAGACGGGTGATGAACTCAAATAATATCATTTTCTATTAATGGAAAATATCATAATACAAGATCTAAGATGTAGTAGATCAAAACGTCTAAATGGTCCGTCATATTTATGAAAATTTATTTTGATTTGATAAAGACATCGTTCATTCAGCATATGTGTTAGAGTTTTTTTTTTATGCAATATTCATCGAAATATTTTTGGGAAAAAAAGAAAAACACATAATTTGTGAATTTTTTTTTAAATTTGTGGTTAAAATTTTCTTAAAACCAGTCACAACTGGGGAGAACATGTTCATTATTCATCTTTATAAAAAAAATTTAAACGAAATGGCCAATTTTTAGAGAAATTTTTTTTTTTTTTTTTTTGGCAACCCCCATCAAAATTAAACCGATCCCAACCATAAATGTCAATTATTGAAAATAAATAACTTTTTCCCCGAAAACACTAGTCTGATTAGGTGTAATAAGTGTTAAAACATTATTGAACTCGACAAAAAACTTTCAGTTCAGTTCATTGTAAATACATGAAGAGGTTATAAGTTAGCATTTTATTCATTTTGTGTTAATTTTAAAAAGGGATCAGTTTAATTTTGATCGGGTTAGGTCCAAAAATTTAAAAAAAATTTTTTCTCTAAAATTTCTCAATTTTTATTAATTTCTTTTTTAAAATATGATTGACAAACATGTTGTCTTCAGTTGTTACTAGTTTTTTATAAAAAAAAAAAATTTAAAAAATGGTGCCATATGACAGCCAATGCTTACTGCCAACTGCTGACTGCTTACTGCCAAAAAAAAAACAGGCGGGCTGGGACATTTTTTCCAAGAGGGTCACTCATGTTAAAAAAAATCCAACCCAGAAATTTCTTGACAAGAAAAAAAAAACGTTCATATTCATATAAATATCAATATAAAAATAAAATTTATTCAAATATGTGTGGCAGTTGGCAGTAAGCAGCTGACCGTTGGCAGTCAGCAGTTGGCAGTAAGCAATTGGCTGTCGTATATGGCATTCCATCTTATTTAACCATCCTTTCTTTACATTTTTTTTATTAGGTATTCATGTGATGCAATCATTTACAGCAAATTTTTTACAAGAAAACATATCATTTTGATGTGAATAATTTTTTTTTCATTTTCTTTGAAAACATACCAAAAAATTCATATAAAATCATTAAGAGCTAATACCTTTCAATACTGAAACCATTGTTTAAAAAGGATGACTCAAAGATATACGTATAAAATAAAAAATTGGTGTGGCATTCCAGCTAAATAAGGGCTTCGCCTTGCATAATCAATTACATGTATCTCCTAGACCCTAGCCCGGGCTTTACGCCTGAAGGAACAAAGACATATAATTTGTTTTGATACTACCATGTAACGGTTAATTGGTAGTTGGTATAAAAAATAATTGGTATAAAAAATAATTGTGTTATTTTAAAACAA
>NW_026939010.1:0-8905 GCF_032062105.1 Saccostrea cuccullata | reverse complement strand
TTAATGTTCTTTCACTTCGTGATGTGTCCCCCAAATAATACATATCGTTGAAAAATCTTATTTGCGTGTTTTTAAGTCAATGATCTGAGTATAATCCAATTGATTGAATATTTTGTCCATGAATGGCGACTTTTCGACCATATTAAAACACAGTTGTCTGTATGATTGAAAGCTGTTCCGTTCAAATGCCCGGAGTCGCCTTTTTTGTCAATTTCATAACAAATATCCGTTTTATGTACATGTGTAGCACAATTGATTTTGAGTTGAAAAAGACTAATATTAATTTCAAACACTCAAAATCAATTTATAATAACAATTAAGATTTTCTTCATTTTCTAAAAGTATAATATAACGACTATTGGTATTTTAAACGACTTTTTTTTTACCTCAAAGCATTTTTGTGGGTCACCTGAGTCAATTATTTGACAGCCAACGATTTGAGAACGCCGCCCTATTGACACTGCAGTAATTTTGCCGCCATAATTAGAGCCCACGCTTTCGAAAAAAGAGGTCGAAATGTACTTTGTTGCAGTAAAGTTTCAAATCACGAAGAACTTGAGTACTCGTAAAGTGATATTAACAAGTTAAAAACCATTCCTGTCAGAATATATACATACAGGTATAAGTGTTCCGATTTATTCTAGAATGCAAATTTACAATGACATTACGAGGGTTGTTCGAAAAGTTCGTGGACGATGTCAATCTTCGTTTTATTACTCACTAGAAATTTAAAATAAGCAGAATATGATATGTAAAAATATTTGTTTTTTTGATCTGTGAAGTTTCATACCATTCAATTCAACAGAAATCAATTTACTTCATTTTAAAATCAACATGTTTTGTACTCGCGGAGCATACTAAACGGCAATGTAACGTCAAAGCATAGCGTCAAGAATTTCTAAAACATACTATCCCTATACATTTCACACAGTATAATCCAATGCCATCTCACTGAATCCTTGTTCTAATACTTGACATTTTTTAAGAATTGCTCTTGTTGAATGATTTTCTTTGTTAAGGTTTTAATTTATTTTATTACTTCACAGGATACGCAACTCTGAAGCGCCCATGTCATTCCTTGACGTTCCAACTTTTTAAAAGTTTTTGTTAAGATTTTTACGGTTAAATCGAAGCTTCACAGATTGTTCTCATCCGATACAGAAATACTGCCTGTACTATTTTTTACACACATGCACAACTCGCTTGTAACATATTTTCTTGATTCCTCCAACATTTTTTAGAGTTTATTCAGGAATTTTCCTGATTAAAACACAAAATTGCATCGTTATCTGCTGCTCCGTGACGTTTTAAAACGTCATAGTTTTTGTCGTTTCCAATAAGGACTACCTATCTTCTCAAGTTGATTTCTTTTCAACAAAGCAAAATATAAAGCCATTATTTGGTATACGAATTAATTTGAATCTCTAGGTTGTTTTCTCGTTTTAGCTCTATTTGACAGAGAATACGACTACAGACATTATATAGTGTATCGTCTGTAACTTATTAAATTTTGACATGCTCCGCGATCCGACTTTTGCATTTTTAAAATCTGGATAACTTTTGATTAAATCGTAATATTTAAGAAAAATTTGATACAAATCATTTGGATTTCTTTTAAAAATATTTCTACCAAATTTGGATAACATATGACGTCAGATAAAAAAGATATGACAGTTGTCCACGAACTTTTCGAACAACCCTCGTATATTGATAAATTGTATATGTTGACATGTTCGTTGTATCCAACAAAGGACTTACAAATGTACAAAATGATGACTTTAAACGAGATTGTTGATATTCTTGCTTCAGCACTTGTTAAGCAATCAATTACCTCGTTTTAGAAATTGTTCATACGTAGTACATGCTCTTCCGTATCGAATCAACTAAGTAATACATGTAACTCCGTATACAGGTCACAAAAGCACATGTATATTGCTGCATAAGTAGGGGGAGTTGGCGATTGTTTCATACCTATTGTTAGGCCTTTGTTTTCATTGTGAATTTTGTCTACGATAAGTTCAGCTCACCTTATCAAGGGCTCATAGCGGATATAACAGGTATACAGGGGAAGCTTAATCATCCCAAGCACCTGATCCATCCTTTGGAATTTCAAGGGACGGTGTTTTACGCCCTTTTTGCATAGTTGTATTATTTATAGATTTAATGAGATCGATCATTGTTAATTATCTTCACCTATTATCAATTATCTCCAATACCTTTGGTTAACTCAAAGCACAGTCTGATAATAGGATTAATCAAAACTGTGCTACAAATCTAAAACCAGTCAAGGAGAGATGTCTGGTAGATCAGCTGTTTACATTCGAAATAGGAGATGTAAATTTACCTATTTTATGTCAATGTACCTTTTTATAAGAAACGTTTTTCAAAATGTGAAATAAATTATCACCAATGAATTAAATAAATTATGATAACAATATTAATACGAAGAATCGTGTTCAGGGCAAATTCAAGGACACTTCAGTACAGCTTCAGTACAGCCACCAGACCCTCTGCCTTCTACTGCCTCCCTCCCCCCTCCCCCGTTAGGAAATTCCTGGATCCGCCAATGTCAGACTTGTGACATAAAAAGTACATGCAGATGATAGAGAAACATTAACTTATCAAAAACATGATTCTCAACCCTCAAATAAATAATTAAGTTGAAATCATTATAAATAATTGTTTATCATTTTACATTCTAATACGTGTTTCAAAGTCTTTACACTAAATTCTACTCTACAAGATCCGTCGTCGGATCCCAATCCCGATGTATTTTCATAATATTTAAATATCAGTTTGTGTGGTTACTGAATATCATACATACAGTTTCAACGAACAGTATTATGAGCTTAGCCATATAAACGTGTGCAACATTTTTATCATGTTTATCATCAACATCCGCCACTAAAAAAGTCTTAAGTTACATGTAAATTAAACTGCTAATAAAGACGTCAAAAGTCAAGGTCAAGTGAATTGAAACGCTGGTGTTTTTCAAAATGTTTTATGACATTCAGTGTAATGCTAAACGCATAGAATTACCCCTTAAATGTCAAAAATATGCTGTATATTCAATTCGGTACTTTTAACTTTATAGTAAAGAAGGTCAAAGGACAAAGTCAAGGGTCACGAGGTCGGTAACCATGGCAATTTTTAAATGCCACAGTGTCAAGCAACAAATGTGCAAAATATCAAGTCTATATATCTGACAGTCTTGAGATACATGGTTTGACAGACGGACAGACAGTCACAGACGCCGGGTATGATCCCTTAGTGTCACACTGCTCCGCAGTCGACACAAAAATAGTTGTGTTACTTTCTTTTTAGTGGAAACATGAATTTTAATTGAGGACTGAAACGGGTGTTGGCGATCTGATCTACGTATGTACATTTTTTTCTCCAATTTATTATATGTACCAAATTAAAATTTTCAAAACAATGATACAACATATACGGGACAAACAAACCTTTTTAAATAATATTTGCTTTGGAAACGTACATATAACTATCTACAGTTGAAAATGTTTTTGAAAGCCCCTCTCCGGATTCTGTAGCATAATTCTCAAAATTTGGTTAAAGTAAAGTGTTTTTTTCACCCCAACCCATTGTTTGCTTAAAAAAAACGATAGATATACTTAGTGTCTGTAGAATTAAATTCATTGCAATGCATCAATTAATCTGGTATAATACAACTGCTAATTTCGTTGCTAAGACATATACATTTCACATTTTTAATCTAAATTAACTTTTTTTTGCATGTACATACTTATCGTTGTTAAATGGGGACATTTTCCTCTGGAAACATGCACTTTACAATGCAGCTGCAAATTTTGTTTGAAAATAAAAAATATTTCACATTTTTCTTCGAAATAGAAAAAAGAGTTCTTGTCTTCCAATCATATTTTAGATGAAATGTGAAGTACGTGTAATGCGTCATTTAGCTTCTCAACCTGACATTTCCATCCTTCACATTTTCAAGCTGACATTTCCATCCTTCACATTTTTGAAAACGTAATTTCTCATTTCAATTAAATTTCAATAAGGACTGAAACATGTGTTGGCGAGAAGTTTCACAATTTACTTTTCGGCCAGACATCTTATTTCTTCACATTTCTGAAAGCGATTAAATTTCAAGTACAATGTATATCTTAAAAGTTACACAGTTTACTTTTCGGCCAGACATTTCAATTATTCATATTTTTGATAATGATTAATTTTCATTTTCTTCACATATGTCCCACTTAGTATTATGTCAATATTTTTTTTAATAAATATACCTAAAAGTACAATGCATATCTTAAAGTAAACTGGTGACGAGATACAAATAAATAAACTAGAGTATTCCATGGAACGCATATTTCGCCTGCTTTAAGCTTCTTTAAAAATGTAACTAAAACAAAGACTGCATGGTCGCAGTATTTCATGACCCCACCCCCCAAAAAAGTAGCATTATGGTTCATAAATGCACAAAAAAAAATCCACACATACTACGAGATAAGGCTGCGATAAAGTCTATCGATTAAAAAATATGATTCCTAACCCTCAAATGAATAATTCAGTTGAAATCATTATAAATGATCATTCTTTATCATTTTACAAAGCCTTTACGCCAATTTTCACTCTACACGATCCGTTGTGGGATACCAATCCCGGTGTATTTTCATGATATCTAAATATCAGTTTGTGTGGTTACTGAATATCATACATTTTCAAATGACAGTATTATGAGCTTAAAAACATGTATGAATATTAATTATCAACGTCCGTCACTTTAAATTCAAAAGTCTTGAGTTAAATTTAACTGTACGAGATATTATTTGTAAAGTATCTCAACGGTCAAATGAATTATAACGTTTTTATATCTCATAATGTTTTATGAAAATTAATGAACATGCTAATGAGCATATAATTACCCCTAAAAAGTAAAAACCATGCTGTATATTTGCACTTTTAACATTTAGTAAAGTAAGTCAAAGGACAAGGTTAGTGGTGACGCGGTCGGTAACCATGGCAATTTACAAATGCAACAGTGCCAAGCAATAAATGTGTAAAATATCAAGTCTCAGTTCTTGAGTTACGAGGTGTAACAGACGGACCGGAAAGACAGACAGATGCCGGGTAAAGTGATCCCTTTGTGGTGCTCTGCTCCGCAGGCAACACAATGGCGTATAGTGTAAACAAAATCATTCTTTGGTATGATATTTCTTCATTTTAAATAGGCAGAATTTAAACTAACATTTTTCCTAAAAATCTATTTTTCCTTTAGGGTTTCAATTCTGTTCCAATATCAATTCAAAATGTTGATTAAGATCATGTTCAGTTATTGGTAAACAACATTAAAATTTTCAACAGCATATCCTTTTAATTGTTTAATCTTAAATAATGATTAAAACTATAAGGAAATGGTAAAATTGAAAAGTAAAAAATAAACTGTTTTCGTTCTGTTGTTTTTATTGGTATGAGCAAATACTATCAATTAAAAACAAAATTTTGCAAGATATTACAATAATAATTACAGCAATATCAATACTAACAAATAAATCAGTTTGTCTCTTGGTTCTCCGAATCAGGACTGGAACTTAGCAATGTACAAAATAAACAAAATCTTTCGTAGACTTTCTGATCTGATTTCGTTGATTTTTTTCGTTGACTTGGAACAGCTGCAATATCTTGAGACAAGCAAAATCATATAGGTGTTGACCCTCATCTTTGACCATGTGCACAAGTCTCCTCCACAACATTTCCAGGAGGCAATAGGGCTGTGTATTTCTTTGTGTTTATAGTTATTATTTCTTCGTCTATAAATGCCGTTGCACTCTGAATTTTAACTGCTTAGGAAGAATTTGTGAGACACCTATCACTACAGTACAAGGAATACTGTAGATTGGCAAATAATCACGATGGTTTTAATTTCAATATGTTTGCGATTCGTCATTTTCCCGCGAAATTAAAACCCATCGTGAATGCTGTCAATGGTTTTAAAAATAGTTAAATGCGTATACGAAATTCAAATGAATTTCTTGCAGCGTGAAGTTAAAACCATCGCGATTGGTAATTTTTAAGAAATCGTGAAATTTTACCACCGTGGAATTAAAACAACGTACAGTATTAATGCTGATTTTTTGTTCGGAAGAACGATGGCCATGATTGATATAAGCTAACCTATCTCTGCTAGAAATTTGAATTAATTTATCTTGTATTGAGAATCATGTAGTATTTTAAAAAAAGAAATGCAAACGCTCTCATAATTAATAAAATCATAAAAGATATTTTATCGTCATTGGCTATATTTTCGTTAATTCATATAGTGTCAGTGTAATAAGTATAAAATTACAAGTATAAAAAGTGTTACAGACTGGATGTTTCTATTTTAAAAAATTTAAAAACCTGCTGTTTCTAAAATTGGAAACGTTCTTCTGTGACACTAGTGCTGACGTCACCATAGTCTTTTTCAACTGGATGTTTCTAAAAACAGATACTGCAGTTGCTATGCATTACTATGACGTCATAATGCAAATGACATAAATATGACTTGTATGAAAATGTACCGGGTATTAGGAACATGGATTTTAGGACATTTCTTATTAACTGATAAGAAAAATAATAAAACAATTGTAGCCTTTTGATTCGGTACAATCCCTCATATATAGACCTTGGAGAAAGCATATCGACCTTGCACTTCGTGCTCAGTCGATATGCTTTCTCTAAGGTCTATATATCGAGGGACTGACCTCATCAAAAGGCTATAATTGTATAATAAAAAGAAATCTGCACGGTCGCAAAACATTACTGCCTCGAAAACTATTGAATAATATTTCTTTGAAACAAACTTTTACAAATAAAAATTCACTATTCTTAATCAAAAATTGAAGGAAATGAGAGAAAGAATAGAGTAATTGAAAGAAAGTTGCACGCATTGTAAAAACCAAAAATTGATCTGGATATTTTTAATCATGTGACGATGGAAAACTTTAATCGTTTTTTTTTAATACAAAAAGAGTTAAAACACAAAGTACAATTTAAAGACCACAACATTTTCAATTGAATATTCGATTGTTTTTTAATAAAACAACCCCCACATTTATCAATTAGATAAGCGATAATTTTTAAAAAAAAATACTGTATACAGGGAAATTTTCGCCCCCGTTTTATTTTCGCCCCTTTCGCCATACCCTCATTTGGCCGCATTTAAAACGGGGCGAATTCAAAGAAGACAATATTATTTCTTAAACAAAACTATGACTGGGTGAATTTAAAGCGGGGCTTAATTGTTTGCAAGTGTGAAAGGGCGAAAATAAGACAGGGCGAAAATAATCCTGTATACAGTATTTTATACTTCATATTTTGCTGATTTAAAAAATGCATCCTAGTGAAATACTAGGATAAGAACAAACAATCAAGGTAGAGGGCCATAGGGACAATGTAACAAAATGGGGGGCTTAACAAATCTCAGAAGTGGAATCAGATGTCACGAAATAGTAAACAATCTATCCATATAACATCGCCGTGTTCATGTGAACCATAAAAATGCTCTCATTTACAACGTTGATCAAACTTTATGCTTATGAATGTTGTAAACTATCGGTATTACATGTAGCAGAGTATATAAGAAAGATTAAGTTTAATAACAATACAATGAAGTCGAGCAAATAAAAAAGAATTTCTTTTTGGAAGAAAACCACAGATGAGGTAAATGTAACATAGGATGTACTTTTCCTTCATTATATATTCTTCGCTTGAAAAGTGATTGGGATACCTATAACTCATCCCCAACTCCTGTATTAAACCCCTGTCACAACGTGGCTGCGTCCTCACGGCGATAGCACGGCATTCATAAAAAATGCAAAACACCGAAGTGATTGCAGTAGAGTCTCCTACAGCGCCATGACAACGCGGCGAAATCTCCACTGAACGCGGTAGGGTCGTGTAGGGACTCCTAGAACGCCAGGGGACGGCGATCACTTTGGACATGCACTAAGTACGCAGCGTGTGATCGCTGTCTGATAAGATGGCAGTAGAAACGTAGTATGAACGCCGTAACAGCGCGGTGAGATCTCCGATAACGCAGTGGGAGCGCCGCACGAACGCCGTGAAGACGCATATGAACGCAGTGATAGTAGACTGCGCTTCCACGGAGACCTCACGGAGATGCATGTCGCGGAGTCTTGGACATGTCATTGTGTTTCTATCGCGCTTTTACGGTGTTTGTAATGAGATTAATCGTCTTGTTATTTTTTGACTGCGATTACACAACGACAACACGGAGTTGTCACTGCGATCGTTGCGCTCCATGGCGTTTCTACAGCATCCGTTGGCGATGACAATGCGCTTCCACGGCGTTGTTAGAGCGCTGTTAAGCCCCGGTCACACTGTCACGATTTTAGATCACGGTGAGGTACGATTTAGGGATCCGTGAATATTCTTTAACGTCCACAGTCAGTCTGGTTTTTTTTTTTTTACTGTGGTGAGCCCTGATAACTCGGATTACTCCTGAATGATCCGTAAATCACTACGACTGTTTTGAATTGTTCAAAAAAGTCGTGAAAAACCGCGATGCTACTCTGTTTCTGGTATATCGTAGTTACCTCGTACTGTAAGCCTACCATCATCGTGTAACCAACGTAATGACTTTTGTGATGTTTCGGGTTCATCCGTGACACGTAGATCTACGACTACTGAAGGCATTCGACGGCTACAATAGGGAAAATGTACGGGTAATAAAAGACAATCCGTAACTAATCGTAAGTCCAGCACGTTTTGTCTCGGTTGTAGTAGGATAAGGAAAAGGAATCAGTACAGAGACTCGCGTATAATGGCGGCGAACCTTTTTTTCTTACGTTGTAATTACGGTTTCAGTGAGGGTTTTGACGGCTAACCACTTTTTTAACAGTAACAATACGGGGGAATA
>NW_026939009.1:0-8858 GCF_032062105.1 Saccostrea cuccullata | reverse complement strand
TCAGTACAATATTTAATATGAATAAAATATTTTGAAGAGCATTACCGACATAATTTTAGAAAAGTCAAACTTTTCCGTCATAAGGGGGTATTGTCCTCGCCATATACACTTTTTATTTTTCTTTTATAAATCTATGATAAAAAATTAAAATGCAACTTTTGTATTATTTCACCTATTTTCACACTATCCTCAGACATCAGAACTTTAAACTAAGAATCTGAAACAGAATCTATGAAGATTAAAGTTTAATTAAAATTTGGCATTATATCATAGACAGATCAAGAAAAGCGGAAATAGGCCAGGGGAAGACCTGATAAGTTTTTCAATTTCACTAAAATTTAAGAATACTAAAATAACCATATAAAACTAACTTTGCTCCCCCGCCCTTAGAAACACTAACTCTTAACAGTCAGTCTACAATAAAAGGTCAAATTCAAAAATATATATATATATATTTATGGGATTTGATCACGTGACCAACCAGTTTTACATCTCCATAAAACTCAAAAAATGATACCTTATTTAATAAATTAAGTGATACTTTCAATCTATTAATCAATGATGTATTTCTTAAATGTTAAAAAATTTCCTTTATAAACCACATAGTTTTTGAGCTATTGTAAATATAAACATGTTGACCTTTGGCAAAACCTTAATATTTGATTTATTTTTCTTTAAAATAATTGTGTAAAGATAACAAAGGCCTTAAGTCGCTACTATTCGACATCGCTCTAGTGTTATATTTCTGTCTTCATAGACAAAGTTGGTCTCTGATATACATAATGATGATTGTATTTTCTGTGTTTACCAAAATGTGAAAAATAAAAACAGAATTCAGAAAGGCTACAAAAGATTAAAGTGGACATGAAGAAGGTGAAGGCCTAGTCAAATCTAAATATGGTTATAAAACAGCACGTGAGTTTTGGAATATTTTTTTTCTTTCATGTGAGAAATAAAACCAATTTATAAAGAGTCATGCCCATATAACTGTCCTGGACAATTAAATGAACCAATCAAACACTGTTAAATATTTCAGAAAATATAAAAAAAAATGAAGAATCAATTCTTCGCTTGAAATGGGAGCATGTGATTGGCTGAATAAGTAGGTTATGTTCTAATTAATAGTAAGATCTTATTAAGAGAAATCTTTGTCATGAAAAATGGCATTCGTCCCTTCTTAATGGCTAATTTCTCCTAATATGATTTTACTGACTTAGAAAGGAATCACAGTCAATAGTCAATTAAATGAATGAATCAAAAATAAACTCCTCCCATGATTATATTATATGTAATGCCTGAATTGAACGCTCGCCCGACATATGGAACACGCAATCAATATCAAGCACACGCAAACTATTCAGACTAGCAAAGACGTGAAAATATTTAAGTTACTGGGCATATGAATATCCTTGTAGCTAGTGTCTTTCAAAATAATTGTGCTAAGATTACAATCTTTACAGGTGTGGACATCGCTTATATAAATCATATAAAAATATTATGAAAATTGGATCTTAAATCTGTCCTCAGAGACAAGGTTGGTCTCTGATATATATGATGATGATTGTATGTACTGAATGTAAAAAATAGTTTTCAGAAAGGCTACAATTACAGATTACAAAGAAAATAAAAAAGTGAAGTTGGGTTCAGAAAAATTAAATATAACGTTAAACAGCACGTAGGTTTTGGAATATTTTTATCTGTTTGTGTGATAAATATAACAAATAAAGACACACCTATACAAGTTACATAACTGTCGAGTGGACGATCAATCAACAGCGTTGTGGTTTCTCCAAAGGTCAGCATATCCAAAAATGTATTTTTACAATACCTCCAAAACTATGTGAAGTATAAAGTTAAAACAGTGAATAAATATATGATAGAAAGTATTAATTGAAAAAAATATTTCAAAAATATATTTTTGAGAAAAAATATTTTAGAATTACTGTATATGTTGCACCTGTTGAATGCTGTACTTTAAGTGATAAATATTTTATTGTAGAAATATATGTTTATCAATCAGGGCAGTCGGACATGAATGGTCTCTGAAAGGCTGTCATTGAAAGCAAGATACATGTAACCTATAAAATCCGCCATTTGCATTGTACTTTTGGTTTTAAGTCTTAACATTTGGGCAAAGTAAACAAGGAAAACAACTTTCCAGGGGCTATCGAAGTCCTACTTGCCCTTCATTGATAAACATATTTTGTTTCTGCCGTGATAAATTTACTTAAAGTTCGGATGTACTAAGGTTTTTTTTATAAAAGTATAGGTAATTGTTTAAAATATTTTTTCTCGATAAATATTCTTTTTTGAAGTAATTGTTATCAAGTAATGCTTCTATCTGTTTATCAATTATATACTTTTGGATCTATTGGGTTTTCCATCGGTAATTTCCTTACATTACTAATTAACACCTAACTTTAAGTATGGTTTTCCTACTGATTCTATAAGCAATAGCAAGCTAATATTATTTCTTACAAAAGCCTGTTAAAAAGGATTACACATGCATGTTAATTAAAGTTAGCATTTTGCAAATTCTACGGAATTTATTTAAGGAATGAAGCTAATTTCAACCTTTGTGATACGATATAACATAACTTGGGGCAGTGTACCTTTATAAACCGCGAAAGCGTAAACTGCCCCAAGTTATGTTATATTGTATAATATAAGTTGAAATAAGCTTCATTCCTTATAATTTAATTTCAATGTACACAATTAGACAATATTCCATTTTTTTCCTTCGGGAAAACGCTTCAAATAAAATATATTTTAAAATTAACGTCAAGCGGAGTAATACATGTACGTTTTTTGACGTAATTCGTTGTGACGTAGGCAAGTTATGTTATACAAAATGGGTAAAACCGTTTAACCAATCAAATGACGTGTTACAACTGAAATTAAATTATAATAAAATATAAATTAGCATCGAATCAAAGTTTGTCTGACATGTATATTCAAATTGTAAAGCAATGATTTTAAGATAAAACTTTTTTATGCATGCATTTGAGGAATAGTAAAGCTAGCATCACTCTACATATGGGTGTATGTAGGGAAAAATGCATATGTCGAGAAGCATTTTTTTAAATTGTAAATCATTTAAAACATTCAACAATTTTCAACTGAAAGAATAATTACCTTGCAGAGTGGGGCAAATTTTTGAAGGCGGTTGAATTTTTCCTTGCAATTTGGTTCTCTCTTTCACAGTATTTTGTGTCAAAATTCTTTGAACTATTTTGATTGAAAGTCTTTTTAAAAAGATTTTGCAGTAATATGAATGCTCCAAAAAAATTAAATTTTTTTTTGAAATTCTTCCTCCTTAGAGAAAATACATAAATTTCAAGGTTAGTTACTGGCTTTACTTTGCCTCAGCCCTAAATAAATAGACTTAGATTAAATTTAAAGCTATTTTTGATTTGTTTGTTGTATAAGGACTTTCAAAAAAGTTAATGGTAATATTAGATATTGATTTGTTTTGTTTTAGAAACAAAACCTCTATAATGGAATCCTACACTGATAAATAAACGCATGATATGAAAAGTGGACATTCATTCTTTTGGATTAATGTTTGAATTGTGTATGATTTATTGAAAACCAATTAAAATTTGAAACTGAAATTAAAAATACTTAACAAATTAAAATAAAAATTAGATGTATTTTTTAATCAAAAGCTGTTAAATTTTCCCAATTATATTATTTCTAGAAAATTAAATGTTAAAAAAAATGTGGGTTAATAAAATACATTGCATCGTAGAGGTGGAATTCCTTAGGACGACGAAAAGGTATTTTTTCTGGTCAGCGTGTAATTTCGATTCCTTTCCCCAGTCGACCTTTTAAAAATACCTAAAAGTTGTTTAATGGGCTATGGGTACACCTGTTTAAACCCGCGAATATACTCCCCAAAACCGAAACCCAGACATCAGAGGTGTTTTTGATTTCCTCTGTCAGCTCCTTGTAAATAAAAGAATCGCGTTGAAAATAGAGAAATATTGAAACGAAAGTACATATGTAGAAGATCTTTTTTAAAAATAAAAGGACATGGTTTCTTGGTTTCATCTCCTTCTTATAATTTGGATCTTACAGCAAAAGGCAGAAGGATCACATTTCCGTAGGAATTTTAATGTGGAAACCGACAAACAATGAGAATGAAGTGAGTACAAGGTTACATTCCTTTATACGGTCTACATGTAAAGTGTATTACATTTAAACAAGATGCGGAAAAGTATTAAGATGTGCAGCATTTTTGCACGAGCATCGCATAATTCGATCAAAAAAAAAAACACGAAAAGAAATATTAAAAAAGAGAAAATGTTCAGTCCTTTCAGTGTTTATGAGAACATAAATAAACAGAGAAATAAAAGCAATATCTGAATTGGAATTTTCTGTCATACGATATCCATTGAAATATGCCAAGATTGCACTCAAGGACACATAAAGCTAGTGAAGGTTATGGATGAAGTAGCGTTTGTAAACAACAGTTACACGAATTAATAGTAAATTCTTGTTTGATAAAACAAGGGAAAAGTACTCTAAATGAATGTAGTTATACAGCATTAAAAAATGCGTAAATGCTCATTACATGACACACGTTTACAGAGCGGGTTAAAAATAAACTGTTGTTTATGCAGGACACAACTAATTTGAAAACAATATCCTCCGCAGAAATGATAATTTAAATAGGAAATATTTCAGTAAGGCTATGTCACTTCTGTTGACATAATGTAACCAACACAACGGTGGAACCTATACACTTTATGATTTTTATGCCCCCCCAATCGAAGATTAGGTGATATATCTATTAAGTTTTGTCCTGTCCTGTCCGTCTGTCTAGCTGTTCGTCTGACAGGTGTATCTGTTTGTCTGTCTTTTTACAAAAGACTTATTCTTGTCCATAACTTTTGAGTGGGTAGAGCTATGGCTTTCATATTTCACAAGTGTATTTCTTGTGACAAGGCCTTTCTTTGGGTAGCACCAAATTTGACCTATTGGCCTTGACCTTTGAGTTTGACCTAGTTTTACAAAAAAAACCAAACATTAAATCTTGACCATAACTTTTTATTAGTTAGTGCTAGGGCTTTCTCACTTCGTTTGTGTATTTATTGTGACAAGATCTTTTTTGAGTTCTACCAAATTTGACCTTTTGACCTTGAGCGTAAACTTAGATTTTGACCAACTTTTAAATCTTGGCTATAACTTTAAAACAGTTTGTACTTGAGCTTTAATATTTCACAAGTTTTTTTTTATGACAAGGCATCTCTCTGGATACATAGTATTTTGGCCTTTTGATCATGACCTTGGAGTCTGACTCGTATATCAGAAACTTCAGCCTTGGCAGCATGTCCATACGGAAGTATCAGTGCTTCACAAACAAATCTTGATTTTTAGTTTCCTTCAGAGGTGAAATTATGCTTATGACTATTATTTCCTGGTCTGACCTTTTCATATATACATCCACTAAATATTTTCTCCTTTTATTTCCTTCTAATAAGAAGACCGTTGCCTTTTATCAGTTTATAAACAACAGTAGGTATATCACCGGTGCAGATTTCTTGATTAGTTGCTTTTCCATCAATGAAACGTACTATGACGTACATATCAATAATACAATAATAAATTAATCCTTTTAGCCCTATTTTAAATGATTATTTATATAGATTAAGGAAATTTTCAGTACCAACTTTTATTCATACAATAATATATTGCCCTTATTTCATTTTACTGTAACAAAAAAGGGGTACCATCCGGCCTTTCAATAAACGTTTTCAACAGTAGAAGCTATGTTTGGAAAAAAACAGGGAGGCCCCCTGCCCTCTGTTGCTATGTACCTGACGTTAATATTTTAAATCTCGCTCAATGTGAAGCCATTTTGGAGGAAAAATTGTCATATTGACTACACTGAAATTAAGTTATAAGGAATGAAGTTATTTAACCTAGGATATACGGTATAACATAACTTGGGGCTGTTACGCTTTTTAAAATGTCTAATGCATAACATAGGTAAAAATATGCTTTCTTCCTTAAATATTTAACTAGATAATGGTGGATAGTATCGCTGCTTAACTTTCTTTTCGTTTTAAATAGGTTCCATCCTGAGCTTTTGAGCAGATTTTGGTCAAGGCTTTTATTTCTTAAACTGAAATTCTATGTCATTTTTTAAGTTCTAACATTGAATATGAGTTCAATAATGCAAAATTAATATATCAAATGAAGAAAACCACGATAAAATTCTATTCAAATAGGATTAAGCCCTGAACTATATTTTGTGTCGGAAGATTTTTTAGAAGAAAATGTTCAGTTTTTCCTTTTTAAAATATATACAGTACCATTAGTTAAGATTCTTATTATTCCATTCTGGTTGCACTCAGAGCTGATTTTGGGGGTAAAATCTTTTATGCTGGTTCTGAAAAATCTATTTCATTATTTCATATGAATTTTTTCATTATATTGTGATCAATATAGTTAATATATTTTGAAAGTCCAGAGAAAAATTGAGCCAATTTTAGCATAAGAATTAACACCTTTTAGTAGTAATACCATTTCAATATACAGGTGATAAGAATATATATTGCTGAAAAATAAAGGGAAGCTAATGATTGAAAAAGTTCGTCTTATAATAAAGCTTTTGTTGTTAGGTTATTATTATCATCTTTTATAGTAAGACATCCATATATGGATATAGGTATGTTAATTTTAAGTCATTTTCATTGTTGGGAATATTAAACATTTTCAAAACTGACATATGATTTTGAAAATTTTTCCCCTTAGAAAGGAAGCTATATGTTTAAGTTGGATAGCTCCTTTTATGATTAAATCCCAGTCTTTCCTAATTAAATGTTGAAACTTTCAAAATAAAGGTTTATTGTCAAATATGACCAGTACAAACTGTACAAACTGAATTTTTTGTCACATTATTTCGAACAGTTTTATATCGAACAGATATTATTTTTTTTAAAATATTGTCGTTCGGTAGAATGCTTTTCATAAAATCTATGCTCTAGGTCATAATTACATTCCGGATGGCATGGAGACGTACGTACAACAGTCGAACAAGATGTGATAGGACAACTGTTGAAGACGGTGGTATCATAGCTAATCTTGGAAAGTGGTGTGCTACAATTGTTCTCCTACAACGATCTCAGATGTCGGAATTGTTTGCACGGATTTTAGTTTACTGGAAGATTGGATGCAGGGAGAGCGAAGCTTTACATATACTTTCCAGAAAAAATCGGCTGAAATTGGGTGTGTATGAAATCTATGAATAGCAAATATTGAAAGATCTTAAAAAATATTTTTTATTATCCAAAGATTTTCAGCCATAATGTATTACAATACAACACAAGTTACATTTAGATATAAAACTTATTAGATTCGAGGGAGGAGATTGGATATCGCTTGTATCTGGGGGTGGAACTGGCAAATGCGCACAACTGTTGACCTAAACCGGCGACGAGACACCGGTAAAATTAATTCATCCCCCGTCTCTGCTATGCCTCCAATCATACGTCTACAGCAAGGATGGGGAGCACAACATAACTATACCAGGTACTTTTTTTTGTTGTTTGTTTTCTTTTTGCGTAAAAAATGTGTATTAAATGATGACCAGACCTTCTTTCACATTTGTGTGCATATTGTATGTTCTCACAAACATGTGAAAATATAATGAAATTAACTAAACAGCAAACCTTTGAAGGATTCTGATGTATATGTATATTCCAGTTTTTTGTTCAAAATTACTAGCCGTAACTATAAAAATCTCTGAATATTTCTCAAACAAATTTTAGTTTATGACAAAGATAATGACACGGTTCGATGTAGATGGGCAGAATCCTTTAAAGAGTGAATGTGCAGGAGTCTGTCGTTCTTTTTCCCAAAATTTCCCTTTTTTGATGAGGTAAGAATACCAGTTAAAGGTGTTTGAATTTGAAGTATGAACTTGAATATGATATGACTTAGGTATGATACTTTCTGGTATCACTGGACAATTTTTATATTTGTAAGTCTGAATTACGAAATATATTTTACAATTGTAATGCGGTCTACGTACATCCGTTTGTAATACAACATAAAATTTAGTCCTTTTTTGAAAGACAAGTATTTATGGTTTCCTTTTTAGCCATTATGGTTTTATTATTTGACTCTAGATTATTCTGTTTACTTGATAATTATTAAAGGCTTAACACAGGTGTGATCCATTGACGAGGGCGCTTAAATTCTTCTACGACCCTTTATCCCAACTCTGGTGCCAGGGTTTTAAAGGACCGTGTCTTGCTCTATTGACGATTCGTATTGTGTGGATCGAAAAGTAAATAGGAGGTGCACAATAGCAATATGATAAAAATTTCTGTGAAAGTCTCATCAAATTTCATTCAGTGGTATAAAAGGGATTGCGGATAATAGATGGGTACCACAGTACCCCAAAGCGTAACAGACGGACGGACAGATAGACAGACGGACGGATATCCCGATTACTATATACCTTCCCTCTTTTCAAGCGGGGGAGGTATAATTATGCATTTCAATGTATGAAATAAATGGAGAAAATAACCGTATTCAAGCACAAAAGTCCATTTAACAGTACAAATAGGATCAGAGCAAACACGAACCTCAAAACTTCAGAGGTGGGATCAGGAGCAATAGAAGAGTGAGCACCCCCTGACACCGGACACAGCAATGGTGTATTATTTGTAATGAACAGGAAATAACCGAAAATTCCGTCGACAATTCAGTGTGAAATAATGGTCTTAAAATTAATGGGAAAAATTTTATCAGCATTTATTCGATGATAAATTTTATTTTCTGACAAGCTCATTGAGCCAAAGTTACGAAATGATGATTTTAAAGAGCTGTTTTTTCCTGTTTCA
>NW_026939008.1:0-8936 GCF_032062105.1 Saccostrea cuccullata | reverse complement strand
TCGAACAGAAAAAGTGATAAAATTTTTTGGTCACAAGCGGGATCAAACCCCGGGGTTTCCCCCGCGTGAAATAACGCGCTAACCATTCGGCCATCGGGATCGCCGCTTCGCGTTTTCAAATGCAAATATCTCGAGATTGGCTCGGTCGATTTTCAAACAAATTACATATTTGGATTCAGAAAAGGGGTCTTTATTCAATTCTAATACAAAAATATTAAAAAAGAAAAGTTGAAAATTTGCGTTTTTTAAATTCGCTTGCAGTTTCGACCGGAAGTATTGACAACGCACGAAAAGGCGATTCTGCAACGCTATAAATGATGAACTATCATCTCCAATTAATCTTAGCTTCATATCTTAAGCAGTTTTCGCTAAGTAATCAAGACAAAATTGCATTTTAAAATCAGAAAATTGTCCATATCTCACGACCGGAAGTGACGTCATCGACGAAAAAAATTTCCAATAAGGTTCAGATCAGTACCTATCAGATGTCAAAGTTTCACGAGAATCGGTCTAGTAGTTTACGAGAAATCGCGTGCACAAAATCGGTAAGAAAAATAATAATAATAATAATAGGGAAAAAGAAACCGAAGAATAACAAAAAGGTCTTCCGTTGGAGACGGAAGACCTTAATAAAGGTAAAAAAGAAACCGAAGAATAATAGAAGGGTCTTCCGCTGAAGACGGAAGACCCTAATAAAAAAACAAGCTCACATTGGGCAAGGCTTATAAAATGATTCTTCCATTAATTGCAACATACCCCAAGGATAATACAATGTACATGATTTTTAAAATATAAATCTTATTTGAAGTAAGGGCAAGGAGTAAAAAAATGTAAATATTAGCAATGAATTATTAATGTATGTAGGATAGTCTCATAACTGCAATGGTATGTGTAAAGTATATTTTCATAACAGGCTAACTCGCTTTACCCAATTTGTTTGCATACACCGATTCAGTTATGAGTCTGTATTTTTCAAAAATAATGGTTCAATGCTGAAATGTCATGATATTTCTATGCATTGTTTTGGAATTTTCTGGAGTATACAATTTTCATTATTTTTCTTTATTCCTAAAACATCCATTATTGGCTTAAAAAAAATGTTCCCATCAACTCATGTCACGGTCAGGATTCCGTATGTAGCTTACTCCTATCCATGGCTACTTGATCAAATAAAGAACTACGAACTCTAAATCTTGATTCCCACCTATATTTTGCATCCAGTAAATTTTATCTAAGGCAATATGGCCATAAATTTGTTGTTAAATACAAAGAAAAGTTCACTGGTACCGTAATTGATAAATCATCATGATTCCAGCGCTAGGTAATAAATTATCATTAATTCCAGCTCTTGGAAAAAAAAGGGGGAGACGATATTTTCTATTGAAATCGAACGTTCAAGCATCACCATATTTATGCCCTTGCTCCAAATGAGAGGGGTTATACTTTTTACCCTTGTGGGCCAATGTGTGTGTGCCTTTTCGTAACAAATTTTGGTCGCAGTTTTCTAAGCAACTACTAATCGTAGGTGCTTGAAATTTATCAGAATCTTCTCTTAGGCATGCCATATGGTGGAATTCATATTTGTTCAAATCCAATGTCAACTTCCTGTTTATCCGTGCGTCTGTTATTTTCAAGCATAACAATAATTTGCACAGTTTTCTTAACCACTACTCATTACAGATGCCTGTAATTTTAGTACACTCTTTGTTGAGGCATGCCATATAGTGGAATTTATTTTTTATTCACATGTGATGTCAACTTCTTGTTTATCCGTGCGTCTGTCAATTTCAAGCATAACAATAATTTTGTCACACTTTTCTCTCAGCAACTACTCATTACAGATGCTTGAAGTTTAAGCACATACTTTATTAAGGCATGCCACATGGTTGGATTTATTTTTCTATGAATCTGATGACAACTTACTATTTATACGAGCATTTGCCCATAACTTAACTTGGCGAGTATATTAACACGACAAAGTATATTCACATCAGAATTGGGATATTACTAGTGACCATTGACTCACAGACTTCTTGTTTGTTATAGCCTTAAATATGATAAAATGTTTCTTATATCAAGGAAATAAATAAAACACATATAAATTAATCAAATACTAATATTCAGTTGTAAATCTGTTTCATTTGATATTGGTGAGAAATAAGCATTTTTCCGCTTTTTGTCTGAAACATATGTTCCCCCTAATCGTCGCAAACCGCAGCCAAAATGTACGATCCTCTCCCCGATTCTGGTCGTGGTTGAACGAGCAGATAATTCTTCGTTGCTAATCAAAAAATTGACCAATGCGAGTAAAGCATAGTCGGATGAAGACTTTCTTGTATACTGTTGACGCCAGTTCTTGTATTCAATTGCGATGAAAAACTTGCCACTGACTAGATATAATGCCACCTTAGAGAGGCGTTAATATTCAAGATTAGGTCAATTACGACACATATTGTGATCAAGCAGTAGCCTGGTTCCCTGTCCCTGTTTTGCTACATATTCTCCGAGTCACTAGGGTAAGGTGGAGTACAATGGATTCAGGGCGAATCTGCCCTGAATCTTATTCCATTGTGACGTCCAGTATGGCTGCGCTTCCGGTGAAGACGTTTATTATGACGTCGTTTTTTTACGTCGTCGACGTAATGTGTCATTGTTACGTCGATATTTATTTCCGTGGTTAACGGCAACGGCTCAAAAACCCACGACTGCATTGTTCTGACCAATCAAAGGAAGGCATAGAATGTAATCCACCTGGCTCTCCTGCCTTGGCAAGGGTGAGCCAGGGGACCAGGCTAATCAAGCAGCAACGGGTAGGAGAGATCTACGAGGGTTGTTCGAAAAGTTCGTGGACAACTGTCATATCTTTTTTATTTGACGTCATATGTTATCCAAATCTGATAGAAATATTTCAACAATAAATCCAAATAATTCTTATGATTTTTTTTCAAAATATTTCTATTTATTCCAAACTTATGCAGATTTTAAAAATGCAAAAATCAGATCGCGGAGCAGGTAAAAATTTAGTAAATTACAGACAATGCTCTGAATAATGTCTGTAGTCATACTCTCTGTAATGGGAGCAAAAACGAAAAGCAATCTAGAAATTCAGATAAAGAATTGTTTCATCGATTCGTGTACCAAATTATGGTTTTTATATTTTGCTTTGTTGAAAAAAAATCACATTCCGAAGATAAGTAGTCCTTATTGAGAACGACAAAAACGATGACGTTTCAGAACGTCACGGAGCAGCGGATAACGATGCAATTTTGCGTTTCACTCTTGAAAAATCCCGAATAAACTCTAAAAATGTGGGAGGAATCAAGAAAATATGTCACAAACAAGTCGTACATGCGTGTACAATTAGTGCAGGCAGAATTTGAGTGACAGAGACTCTGAATCGGATGAGGATGATCTGTGAAGAAATGGTTTAACTGTAAAATTCTGAACAAAATTTAAAAAGTTAGAATGTCAAGAAAAGACATAGGCGCATTAGAGTTGCTTATCCTGTGAAAGCAGAGTTAAGTTATTAAGAAATTAAAACCTTATAAAAGGAATTATACAACGAGAGATACTCTTTAAAAAGAAATTTCAAGTATTAGAAAAGGAATTTAATGAATGGACATTGTATTATACTGTGTGAAATGTGTAGGGATAGTAATTTTTAGAAATTCTCGACGCTATGTTTTGACGTTACATTGCCGTTAAGTGTGCTCCGCGGGTACAAAACATGTTGATTTTAAAATGAAGTAAATTGATTTCTGTTAAATCGAATTAAATGAAACTATACACATCAACAAAACAAATATTTTTGGATATTACTATGTGCTTATTTTAAATTTCTAGTGAGTAATATATAGAGGATTGACATCGTCCACGAACTTTTCGAACAACCCTCGTATATATGTGGACTCCGGATCGTGGCTTGAGACGATGGTTCCTCCCCCTGTGAAAACACAAACTTTGGCATAAATTTGAAAAATGACAGTCCAAATTACCTGTAAAAAGGATTTTTTGTTTCACAGGGAGGGGAGAGGGATTTTAAAAAAATATTTTCCCTTTTCCGTTAATTTCTATTGTGAAGAACACAAGTTTTACCAAAATTATAGAGTTATCTATCTTTGTTTTCCAAAATAAGTAAGGTTTTTTGAAAATCTATGTAAACATCTATAAAAATATTACATGTGTAAAAATCATTCGATTAATAGCCATTCTCTGTAACCACTTAAACTTCGTTGCCACGCATGGTCACCGATTTTGATGAAACTTCACCCATGCTTAGTACTTGACACCAGAAACAAATATCAAACAAAATTTCGTTGCTATGTGTCTCGGTTGCTATGGCAACAGCCGGAAAAGTTTGAAAAATCGAGATTTTCAGCCACTTTAAATCTTGACTGTGGCTTAATAAAAACTAGAAAAAGCAAACAAACCATTCTCACAAAAACATGACACCTTGATGTCACTTATACTGTAAAGAAACTGTTTAGAATATATCTCTAAGTAAGTGGTAACCAAGGGTACATTTGGAATACATTTAAAATGCTGAAATATGCTGAAAAACACTCCGTATTCACTAATGGTAGGTGTTACATGCTCAAACTCAATCAACGACTTAAGAAAAACAATGAAAATGTTTGACCTTAAGTATATAAGTATAAGCAATATTATTCTATAAATAACTTTTATGGTTGCCATGGTAACACAGTGTAACCATGCAAAACCAGTAACTAAGATTGGGTTAATGCTACTGTCTTGAGGAAAAACATGAAAATTCAAGACTGGCAAATATGCATCCTTAGGACCTTGCAACACCAAAACCATAAGAAAAATTGGGTATAATTGCTACTTTGCAGTGTTACCATGGAAACAAAGTACCAGTGCTTAAAAGTGAATTATTTTTCGCTGCATTAAGAATTAAATTGCCATTTAATCAAGAAACAAATTAAAGGACTCAGCTTGAATAGTACTTATCTGTTAGAACTGAAGTTGAATATCATATATTGATAAAATTTGATGAAGAAAACAACACTGTTGCTATGGTTACCAAGAAGGGAAAATGTTCGATTTTGTGAACTTTATATCAATATTAAACCCTGTGTGCCAACTTCTTGCATCCACTTAGAGATTGGATGATAGTCAAAATTAAAAGTCAGGTTAGCTGTTAATAAATATCAATCATAAAAGTTTTGGGAATCTACATTTAAGGGTACGTATCCAAGGAAAGAAAATATTTTTCAGGTTTTTAAGCATATATTTTCTGCTTATTTCCATAGCAACGCTCTATTTAAAGAATCTAATCTGAATTTTTTCAAATGGGAAAACTAGGAGCACACCAATATCTTTAAAAATTGATCATTAGTTATGAGGAAATATGCTTTTTTAAAATATAGGATCAGGTTTAAACATACAGAGTGTTACTTTGAAGGCTCTCTGTGGTATAAAAACCTTGGCAACCATTGCCAACCAAAATGAAATATCATATTTTGTTCTTGGTATATGTTTCAAGGCTCTTTTTTCTATTATTTGGTCACATTTCATCCTATAATTGCTTTTTATTTTTACGTGTATGACTTTATAAAATTCAATGAATATTTTTTTTTACTTTTGAATACTTTGTTACCATAGTAACGTATGTAATAGTTGATTTACCAAACATGTTTATCATGCATTTGAGACATCTGACCTTCAACTTTTGGAAACAGTCATTGCCAATTGTTTGCTTTGCCGCAAATGTTAACTATGGGGCTCTAAACATGTTAAAAAATGCCATTTTTCGAACTTTAAGACATGTTGCCATGGTAACTATAAAACATAGCAACCAATTTTTGCCTGATTTCAGTTTAGGGTATCAATGACTTTTATCATAGAGAGTTTGGAGAAATTCTGAGACTATGCGTGCCACAGCTCCTATATAAAATTTCAAATCATTACAGAGAAGGTGAAACCTGAAGGGCTTCTCGGTAGATTTGATCGTGTACCAACTAAGTTCATTTCCCAGTGAACTTTTAAAATATTGTTTAGCTTTATATTTACATTTAAGTCGAATTAATTATGAGTAAAACTTCATTTATTACAAGAACGGGTCGCCGTTTTGCTACGTTGTGACGCACAATGACTTAGAAGTTGTTTGGTTTTTAAAGTTAGTAGTGCAAAATTGAAATTATCTTGTGTTTAATGTGTAAAAAAAATATATGCTGACATTTCGCTTTTCTATATACATATGTAATTGCAAGATGGTTTGCGGGCTGCTCAGGTATCATTAGTAATAGGAATGATAACGACCGTCCTATCAATGCCTATTCGATATTCGGAAAATTTCATTTTATATGATTGTTATTGGACATATATTTCACATTTATAGCATGATCGTGAGGGAATATGATATTTCTTAACTCAATAATCTGCATGTTTTCCGAAATTTCTTCATGCAATAAATTGTTTATTATACAGGTAAAAACTTAAAAAAAAAAATTAAATGTTAACTTTAAATTCGATATCTCTGTCAGATTCATTTTTCATTCCAGTTTGATTTTTGTGAGATGAACTTGTACTACTCTCGGCAGTTTTCGTTCAGCGAACAATAATTATTGTGGGGAAATGCACTAAGCATCCAAAGAGGTTGAAAAGCATGTCGTCGACAGGGAAATATGGAGTTTTATGCCTCTGTCATGTGATAATCTATCAGAACCAATCAGATAAGGCATTGTATAAAATAATTATAGCGAGGTAAATTATTATAATGTATGCTAACATGAATTAAAAGTTTTTCACTTGCATTTAGAGATGTTTAACTGTATCTAGTACCCCATATCTAAGTACTTTGAAACGTTATGTTCGCAAGTTCTTTGTAATAATGCTCATGAGGGTCATTAGCTTGCTCTTGATTTAAAGTGGTATAGGCTGAATTTGAAGGATTGCTTGTTGCAACAGTCTCTGGATTTCTTGTCAAACTGTCACTGTTTGCCTCAGACCTCTGCATTCTGTCAAAAAGAGATTAGATTTAAAATATATGGAAAACGATTGTTAAATAAAATATTAAATATAGAAATTGATTTGTTTTATATATTCTCTTTATTTTTATTTTTTTACTTATTTGATAATGGAATTTTAAGTACTTAAAAGCATCAGAAATTTTATCGTATTGTCGTTCAGGTAAATCATAAGCTTGCTCTTGATTTAAAGTAGAATATGCTGAATTTGAACGGCTGGTTGTTGCAACTGGATCTGGATTTCCTGTCAAGTTGTTAATAGTATCGGCAAGACATTGCATTCTGCAAAAGAGTAACTAAACTTCAAAATTATTAAATAAAAGTCTTAAAACAAATATTTCGTACTTTGAAAAGATTAATATTTTTATCGATCTCAATTTAAAAAGAATAATATTGAGGAATTTTATGATTATATTTGTAAACAACAAATATGCATTATCCCCTTATACCTTTTATTAGTCTTCATGTTGTATATAGCTTGCACAATGACGATCACGGTTAATGTGATAACCAATAGTCCACATATAATCAATCCAATCAGAAGTCCCTGATTATGGAATGATGCTGAAAAATGGGAATTTACATTCATTAAACTTATTAATTGAATGGTATTTGCATTTATTGTTATATATTTACATTTCCAATGTCTTTGTCCGAGTTTAAATTAAAATAGTCAATGTACTTTATTTCCATCAATGTACATGTACATGTATTGCTTCATCAAAAGGAGCGGCTTAAAAATAATCACGTACAGGGCGGGACAAATAGCTAAACAGAAGCAAGGCCTGGGGCACGTGATTGGCGGAATCAAAAGCATGTAAATATAAGGATTTTTTCAATTTCATGACGATGATCAATGGATTGGTAATGGAATTGATTAATAATAAATAATATAATATTTATCCATGTAAAAGTGAATTTCTCTGTGCTTTCTATATTAATACTTCTTCACTTAGGGCAGTTATGTTAGTTTAAGAGTTGTTTTAAAATGTGCTTTATAAATGATAATTAATTTCATTACAACGTGTATTGATAACAATCCTTGGTTAAAACTAATGTCTAAAAATAACTGTATTTCACTTCTACTCTCAATGACCCTGTAGTGTAGGGCAGCGCTGCGAGAATTCCATCAGCATCGAAAGCAAGTTTTAAGACTTGCATAGAAAGCCGAGCGGTCTAGCGCGCTGTTCCTGTGCTGCTAGGAGACAGATTCCGAAGGTCGAGAGTTCAACCCCGGGCTGGGCCGGAAGTGGGTATCCATGTAAAATTGAATTTCTCTTTGCGTTCTATTTTAATACTTCTTCACTTAGGGCAGTTATGTTAGTTTAACAGTTGTTGTAAAATGTGCTTTATAAATAATATCTAATTTCATTACAACGTGTATTGATAATAATACTCTGTTAAAACTAATGTCCAAATAATTGTATTTCACTTCTATTCTCAATGACCGTTTAGTGTAGGGCAGCGCTGCGAGAATTCCATTGGCATCGAAATTAAGTTTTTAGACTTGCAAAGATAGCCGAGTGGTCTAGCGCGCTGTTCCTGTACTGCTAGGAGACAGATTCCGAAGGTCTAGAGTTATGATTTAGATATATAATACTTGTATACAAAATTAGATCAATTGATTTTTCATTTTTATCACATTTTCATGTGAACACTATTTTTAGCTCTACTGGTCAGAGACCAGAAGAGCTTATGCGATAGTAATGCGTCCGGCGTCCGTCCGTCTGTCTGTCTGTCTGTCTGTCCGTCCGTCTGTCTGTCCGTCTGTCTGTAAACAATTTTTCAAAACGCTACTCCTCCTACAATTTTAGTCTGATTTCAATATAACTTGGCACACAAGTAGACTACACTAAGATACATAAAATAGTGCATCGGTTTTTGATTTCAATGGACGGTATTGCCATGGTTACTAAAAATAGAATTTTCGAGAAATTCCTTTAAAAT
>NW_026939007.1:0-88797 GCF_032062105.1 Saccostrea cuccullata | reverse complement strand
CGGATTTTTGAGTATCCATTGTATTCTCATTCGATACAATGTGATTCTATTTCGACACATTCAGTGGTGAATTTAATTTAAAGTTCACTGAATGGGATATATCGAGTCAACATATGGACTAAAGAACGTATTGTTTCTTAATCATACGCCATCAGTATATCTAAAAAAAACTGAGTTGAACCCCGCAGCAAGTGTTTTCTTGACATGTAAAAATTCTAAAAATATATATTCTGATTCTGCTTTATAGAAATATCAAAACAGGTGTGCCAATAAAGGGGCACAATTAGTATCCATCGAAAGTCTCCGAAGACTGGAAAGCGGTGTCGGTAAGGAACTACAACTCCCTTTTAATATCAACTTCAGGATACCTTTAGGTAGAATCAGGATGATATTTAACAGTGATTTTCGTTGATGACCTATCACATGATACGAAAATTTCAAAGTTCCTTTTGTATTGAGAAAGAAGTTGTCTACTGATGTTAAAATGTATAGTTTTGTATTTGTCGTGAGGTTGGGGGGGGGGGGGGGTAAGCATTCCTAGCGCCCCCTGTTCCTAAAGCCTATGGATTAAATCACAGTTGTGAAAACCAAGTAATAAATAATTATGTGTTTTCATGCTGTTTAATTTATAACCGGTTTCATGATCGAAATTCTACGACCCGGTCCAGATTTTAACGGACAAAGGTCTAAATTCAACACTTTTGGTCTCAGAATTCAACGTTGAAAAATGACCCCTCGGGTTAATCATCATCCCAAGTCAATATCTACGTTACACAGGTATACCATTTTGTTTCAATGTGGATGATCCTTTCACTTAAAGAAAACCATTTATTCTTAATGATAAGACTGACTTTTACAAAATTGACAACGAAGATTTTCTTTATTTTCCGATCATGACAAGGAGCACAAGGCGGATTTGGCCGGTCGACAGGGATGCTCCCTTATCCATCGCACTTGATCCAACCTCTGCTGCTTTGTTTGTCTGTGTTTGCCCTGCTCCTATTTTGTATTTTTAATATACTTTTGACTATTGTACGTTATCTCCATAAATTCATCTTTTGAATATATGTAGTTACCATATTTGTGCTTTCGATGAGTTATTTTAACAATTAAGTAAAATTTTCTCACCTGTTTCTTGGTTTCTGATACATTCAGTCCTCGTACCAAGAAGAAGGATCACAACAGGCTGTAGTATCTAAAATAGTCATTCATAAGTATTTTAATTGTTGAAGCTTTGATAGTCTTCTGCACATGGAAAAAGGTAAAAAAAAATATAAACAGGATAGATCTCAAAATGTTTATAGAAGTACAAAAGTGGGAAGAAGGCTTAAGGGGGAAACGACTTTTAGCTGAAAATAATACTTTTCGTATATTTTTTTCCCATATTTTGTATATTTCTAAATGTCACTTGATAGGATAAATGTAAAAATTAGTAAGACAATTCACCCTGAAAATGATTGTAAAATTTTTAAATAAAAAACAACTGTCATTTTTTTTTAAATCTACACATTAATGTTGAAAAAAGGGTATTATTATGCACAGAGACAGCATTTTTTTGCTTATTTGGCCTCTTTAACGTCTTAGCCAATGACTTAGATCTTTGGCAAAATTTACAGAAGAATGATCAAGAAGTCACCTAAACTTATTTTTAAAAAGTTATCACAGATGAAACAAATAGAAATGATAAAATTAAAAAAATTGTTTGTAGGAAGAACAAAAATAAAATCTGCATGTAAAACGTTATACAATGTATATGTATAAGTACATAATTAAGGTAAATTGACATCAGAACCTTTAAAGAGATTCATCAATAAGGCATACAAATTTGTAAAAATTTTAAAATTTAATGTTATGCTTAAACGCTAATTTTGCAAATTACTTTCAAATTATTTACAATTCTTTTGTAAAACAAATTTATAATTTTCAAGGAAATTTTTGCTAAGAATTTTTTAATGTTAAATGACCCTATGGTACCTTATAAATATGGACTAGAATTAGGCGGTTAACAAAGACCAATTTCATATTTCCTTTAGTATTCAAAAGGAAATAAACATATGTATGTCAAGAAATTATGTTTGCTGTAGTCAAAATATCATTAAGCCCGTTAATTGTTCAATGAATTGTATTAAAACTTATCATTAAATTTCCACTTTGGTCTTGATTTTAATATGTTAATTATATGCCGAACATGCAGACAACATTCAAAATCTGATCCCACCTTTGAAATGACTTCTTTATTCGTTCTATTCTGATTTGTCTTTTTTTAATGGAGCATGATTACACATTTCTCTAGTCGTGTTTTTATTCAAACAAGAGGACATCCTTGTATGACGATATGTTATTTTAATGGTATCTTTTGTGACTTTGCTTTCTTAATCTTGCTTAAAAGTTTAAACTGTATAATTGCTTAATTCGTATTTTATCTCCAGTAAGTATATATATGTAATCATTTAGAGGCATTTAGAGTATTCTATTCCATACTTAACCTATCATCACTTTCAATAGACATTTACGACTGTCACAGTTCTTCGATAAGTTCTTGGACGATGTAAATTTCTCCGAAGATATGTTGCAATTCGACAAATTTTGTATATTCAATAAAATGATAAATAAATATATTTTAAAATAATATGCAAAATTTCATTCAGTTTTACTAACATTTATTAAAGTTATATCAATTTTTTTAGGGATGTACTGAGTTCGAATCTCGACCGCGACTGATCTACAAAATGGGTAGCAACTGTTCCTTCGCCATGCGCTCGGCACTTTGAAATGAAAGCTTTCAAAGCTTTAAAAATCAAGGCCCCATGTCAGCGGTAGGCCTTGGCACGATAAAGATCCCTCACTGCTCAATGCCGAGTATAGGTCAAAATTTGAAGCCCTTCATCGGCATACGGTGACGTCTCCATATTATACAGAGCGCTGTTCTGTGGCGTCCAATTCTTACACCGTTTTCCACGGTGAATCGAGACCGTTCCCTTTCATTATGAATCAATAAGCTGAGAACTACTTGCTCAAAATATCTGAAACTTCTCAAAAATGACGATTGCCTATTTTTGTGACGTCATATTGAATATCATAATTTTTCGAACGCAAAATTAAAATAAATGTAATTACAAAATCGACTTACTATATTCAAATACGGAGAAGGGCTATACATTTTTTATTTAATTGACAAAAAGAGAAAAGTGTGTATAATTATAAAAGTATGGAAAGTTTCACTTCAAACTAACAATTGCAGCGATCAGTATAGAACCCGTCCACGAACTTTTCGGACAACCCTCGTATATTGGTTTTAATTCTACCTTGTATTTTGTTTTTTAAAGTAGTGAGAGTATATTAAAATCAATGAAACCCTCGTGTCTACCAGACGCTTTGCGATAAATACTTATCGGTTATTGTCCAGTAATTAAAGTCTTAAAGACACCAGAACACTTTTTTTATGAAAAAGTAAACAAAAGGATTTCTAACTTATTGCTAGGAGTACAATGCTAAAACGCTTGTGGAAATTTATGTTAAATCCAGTAACCCAGGATTTGTTGTGAAATAAGTTTTATTTTTGATTTTCCATCATTTAGTTTTTCAAATGTATCTTTAAAAAGTTGTTAATAATGTTATAAATTGTAATCAGATACATCTTTTAAAATAAACACAAACAATTAAAAACGAGAAATGAAAGCATACCGTAAATAGACCCATCTCCTGTCTGTTAAAGAAAGTGCAAATCTGTTATGCAATCTCAGTTTTATATGTCTTTGTGACCTCATATTGATTAAGTAGGACAAAAACTTAAATGACATGCTAAACTATCAAAGTTTTGTCTTCCTTAAAGAAAGAGCCGAGTATAATTATTCCGACATCTGTAAAATATAGTATTTAGTGTCAGAAAGCAATTATATTGTCATAATTGATACGAAAAATTAGAAAAAATAGATCTCATGTTAGGCTGTTGTTATAGAGGTCAGGATTTTTTTTCCTTTTGTTCATATGTGACAATACAATTGGGATTTGCCGTTGACTTGTTTAGTACATAGGTCTCACGGCAGTGTTCTGTATCGTTTGAAATTTCTGACAAATTGATATTTGATTCCCTATTTACAGTCTTTTATGTATCGTTTGTAGTTTTTAGATACAAAATTTCTAATATGTGATTTTGTGGAAAAATTCAGACGTCTTTTTTTTGTTCTTAAAGAAATCCTAAAAACAGCATATCAAAGAGCTAGGTACATGTTCTTCAGTAAATGATCATGGCCTGGTATTGTATTATAACTACAAAATGTATCACCCTCTTTTCCATTTCGTATATAAAAATAAAGTAGAGACTTGGTGCTTTCATTTCCTATAGTAAAAATCTTTTTGAGAATCTGAGTATCGGATAACAAACTTTGAGAAAATGCAATGTTCTTAAGTATTGCAGGAAAACACATGTAGCAGACTACATTCAGCAAAGAATTAAAATATAAGAATAACCCGCGATCGAAAAATTCAAACATGTTTTTTATTCTTCAAAAAAAGATTTTTTGTTATGTAATTGCATATTTTGGATAATGGATTGCGCTCTTTCTGAAATATTGAAAAATGGTTTAACTTTAGGCCACTTTTTACAAAGACACAGTGGATAAGGGAAAATGGCGCATTTTATGACCAGAGAACTACAGAAAAAATTACACCATGTTCAAAAGATACATTGTCATCAAAAGTCCAAGAGATAAATACTGCAATTGCACCCTTAACTGGACAGTTTTAATTTTTCAAGTGAGTTAAGGCTAAATACGAATATTTCTATGCAAACGAGCTAATAAAAATTCATAAATTGTATATTTTGTGTACGGAGAAAGTTCAAATAGATTTTCTTATACATACTTAAAACCCACAGTTTATTAATGCAAGTGCACATTATGACGTCATATTATGACGTCATTTTTCTCTCCCATTCAAGGTAATAAATCACATCAACAAAATCACGTCGGCGCAAGGGTATATCATATCTAACTTAAAATAAACAATGTATAATATTAAGGAGAATATTCTTAAAATTAATAGAATTGCACAAATCCTATGCACCTTCTCAATCGATAAAAATTTTAGGAAACTTACACTGGACTGTGAAATTTTACCCTGTTTAAACTTAAAACTGCACGAATAGTAAGTAAACAATTGCAGTGCCGACATCTATGCAGCAATACCTTAAATCCTTTACTATCCTGCGTCTTTTTATACCTTGTTTCTGTTAAACAAAGTAAGGCATGCCTTGCACCGAAGCGATTTTGTTGATATTTCTTATAAACTTGTGTAGTAGAGGTCGATGACGTCATAATATGACGTCATAATGAATACTGGCTATCGCATATCATGAATACCAAGAATGTATTAGAAAACAAGTCTTAACACTTTCTGTGCGGTAGGTAGAGCAATTATGGAATTTAATCAGATATTTTGCATAGAAACCTCTACATGTATATGTAGCCTTAACTCACTTGCGTTTTTTAAGAAATGTTTAGGACCAAAGAAGGCCCTATATGGCTCTTGCTCTTTAAAATATCTTTTTTTCTAGATCAATAGATTCATGTTAGCGGGGCTGGTCCATGATATTTTTTGTCAAATATATTTTTAGTTTCTACATAGAAAGCTTAAATAAAATAAAATCAAAAAATGGGTGTCAAAACCTATCCTACAGTACATTTGATATGATGATATGACCTTCTTGCACTGAAATTTGTGACGCGTCAAAAATGACATCTTCGACCCCCCCCCTCCCCCCAAGTGTTTTTATCCAAATAAAGCATGGAACAAAATAAACAATAAATCTATTTTTAAAAGACACTTTAAAATTGTAACAAAAAAGTTTTCGAATTTCTTTGCATAATTAATTATTTTACCTTTCTCGGGCATTGGAAATTAACTTAACATGAAAACTATTGTGAGTTTCAAACTTTAACCGAATTTAAGCGGTCGGTCAAAGTAATCTTAAATATTCAGAAACGAATATCAAAAGTGGGGGTACATGATGCAATTTCTTTGTTTAGGTATTACTAGTGTATTTTGTGTTAAACTTTGTTCAATTTTGTCCTGGACTTTGAGACAATATGGTTTGAGACAGTATTTTTACTATATTTGTCATAATTCGTTGAAGGAAGGATAAGGAGAGAACGAAGAGTATTCAATCTCAAATTCCATAAAAGAAGAGCAGAGCAATCACGGGCCTCCGAAATATCAGAGGTGGGATCAGGTGCCATTGAGGAGTGGGCATCCCCTGCTTACCGGTTACATTAGAATTTATTTAATAGATATTTCAGAACCAGTATAACACATTTTGCCGCAAGAAAATTATGTGCAACGAGGATAGAAAAATAGGAATCTAAAATTAACAGTACTGTTCATGGTTCAAAGATTGAAAAAAAATTCTTATAAAATCCTTCCTCCACAAAATTTTGTTTCTAGCTTAATTCTACTTGAATGGAATTTAATGGCTGTTTTTGTACTGAAAATAGTTTAATTTGCATTATTGAAGAATCCAGATTTCATGTTTGAACTTTAAAATGATGCAGAATTTTAGAAATAAAGTTCCAGACTCAAATCTGCCCAAAAGCTCTGGATTTCGCCCAGTGGTTCTTTAAAAGAAGATGAAAATGTGACGCCATCGACAACTAAGATCAACCATCAAATTTTGATCCTAAAAGCTCACAAATTATTAGTGTAAGAATCTTTTATTTTTCGAAATTTATTTTTATTTGGTTAGTTAGAACTTGGTATAAAACGCAAAGCACTATAATTGATAAAGAAATTGTGTTTCATTTAAGGAGTTAAATTTATGATATGAAAGGTATTTGCATACGACCATTTTCGTTTCACTGGTATTGTGTAATGTTCGACCGTGTAAAGAAATCCGTTTACACTGGTGTCGTGAATAGTACCTTAGATTGTAAGACCAAATCCTGTTACACTAGTTAGATCTGTTCTCCTCCAACCCCAACAGATCTTAACAAACATACATGTATGTCTTTTTTAAACGTTGTATTTATTCAACAGCATGTTTGAATTTTTAATAAAAAATAGTGAAAGACGCAATCATTTGTTAACTATGTACCATGCCTTGAAAGAAAAAAAACAGTACGTTTTGCTTGACCCTGTTTATTTTGTAGTGTTTTGAAGTCATTCTTCAGCCACTGGTCGAGGTAAGAACTCTTCAGGCTCAGCTGCCAGGTCTTCTATGGAGTACTTTCGCGTAGGTACACAGTCAACCTGCCCCATATCAGATTCCGATTCTACCTTCAGAGGACCCTTTGGATCATCGTAGAATATTTCTACGCCCTCTCGAATACCTAAACTTGGGTCTCTAGGGAAATAGTTGAAAGGAAGAAGGAAGAAGCTGACGTCACCACCGACTGTTTGTTGGTTAGGTACCTCATCCGTATGTGGTATGTGATGGATACCTAATGTTACCCAAGCAACCAGGTCCTGAAAAGAAAATGTTTTAAAAAAAAACTATTTTCAGCCTAGTATGAAAAGCGCCTAAAATACAATAAAAATTGATAGATGAAAATAAAAACTCTAAATCTCAGTGTCTCTCTCTTGCTTGCTCCTGCACTTCCTCCCATCCCAGTTGTCTAAAATTTCAGTCTAGAAAGCTATTATGCTTTAAATACAGTAGAAAATAAAAGATGTATAGAGAAAAATCTTTCTTTCTCTTTAACTCTCTCTGAATGAAGTATTAAGAGAAAATATTTGAAAATTGAATTGAAAACTAATACTGTGATAAGAATAAAATTATTTTACCCCCTGCACGATTGATTCCTCGCCTATAAAGTTTTCAAAATTGACCACACTGTCTTCTCCGTCGTAGGATGCATATTTAGAGCTGCTGAATTGTTCCTTTTCTTTTCTTTTTGTGACTGCTAATTGATACCGCATCCACGGAGCGCCTGGCTCATTCCCTTTACCTTCCTTGAAGAGACTTTTGGCTATTCCTCTTAAAAGAAGCCGATAGGCCCTAGGATTTCCGAACTTATCTTTGTTCTTTTCATTGAAGAACACATGGTATTTAGGTTTGTTAAAATTAAACTTAAATGCAGCTTCCCGCTCCGTTGTGTAATTGACTTTTACTATTTTTGTTTGGAACCATCTCTTGGGTTTTGTCGAAAATTCATTTGGAACACTTTCTTCTCGAATGTCGTATGTGGAGTAGCTGTTTTTTGTGCCTCCAATATCGACATCAACCTTAAAATGAAACATGTGTTGATGAAGAAGACCAGTAGATTGTCTGTTCATCTGAAACCCATATTTACATGTGTTCTGAACGTATGAAGGCAAGGCTATCCCTGACGCCATTACCTTTGTTTCCATAACACCATTTTGATAGAATATGAAATCAAAGATATAGTCGTAGTTGACAAGAGTAAAAATCATTCGGAGAACAAGAGCGTTATTAGGAGCACCTTCGTAATACCCTGATGGAAAGTCGTTTGCTACATAATGTCTTCTAAGAGGGATACCTGTATTGTGTTCATACAAACATATGGAATTCCTTCGTATTATTGGAACATCTGAAGATTCCGACATAAATGTGGAATCCGCAAAAGTTGCGTGGGTTGGACAATCGACACCAGGAACTAAGGTTTGAACATCTGTTCCAATCAGCACCACAGTATCGAAGAAATTAGCAAATCTGCCAATAGGTTCACCAGAAGAATAAAATACCGTTATCTCAGACAGACCTAATTCATAAACAATCAGTTCATTTTTGAATTTTATTTTGTGCAACTGTGGACCATGAGTAGGAGATATTCCAAACTGAAAGTCCCAGTTCATGTAGTGAACTGACTGGCCTTTGATAGAGTAACGTTTTCCGTCCGGTTCTACTTGTGTTGGAGGCCTTTGTGGGATCTTTGGAAATACTTTTGCAGGGCGTGGATTCGGAGGGAAGCTCACATGGAGTTTCTTTACTGTTCCTTGTCGCCAAGCATCTTTAAATGCTTGAAGCGAGGTAAACAGTTGACCATTGTACCAGACATCCGCAGTTTGTGGTGTAGCTGTCCCATCAAACAAGACTAGAACAACAAAATCAACAGGATTCAATAGACTTGGGCGCCGACTTTGGAAAAAAGGAAACCAGATACCGCGATAATTTCTACCTCGAACACCTGATGCCACGGCAGCATAAGGGACTGCCGTCTCAATATCTAAACATCTATCCCCACAATTCAGTAATGTTGCTTCAAAACTCTCAAGCAAAATATCACCTACTAATCTCTCTGCTTCTTCTTTCAGAATTTCAATAGCAAGCGAGAATTCTGGATTTGTGAAAGGTCTATAATAAAAAGGGATAAATCTAGGTCTTCCACAAAATTGTGGTCTAGGTCTTAGTCTCACACAATACTCTGCAACAACTGGATTCTCTTTTCCACCCAAAAATACCGTGACTAGCGCTTTCCTAGCCACTTTTTTATGACGTCTAGACTTTATGTGCTTTTTATTTGGAAGAATTAATTCCATCGAGAAGATGTAGTTGGAAGACAAAGTTGCCTCACTCGGCCTGGTAAGATTTAACTGACTTTGAGCAAACAAAAAATTGAAAATTGATTTGATTTCCTGACTAGTCAGGTCATGAAATGCTGACGGGTATTCAGGTTCACGGTGATCTATGGCACAATGTGGCAGTTCGCGACATTTTGGACACCAATCAGGGTAACTTGCACCATTCTGGGGGACTGTAAGAAAACGATAAGCATACATGCCGAAAGTTGAATTATACATATTGTATATATTGATCACAGCAAAGCTCTTTTGTGATAATTAAAGTTTGACATAATAATAATATGTAAGTAAAAAAATATTAAGAAATACTAAAAAGCCAAAACTAATGATTAAAAAATGTAGCGTTTTATTAATGTTTCTTTTTTTTAAAGTTTCATATATTGTTTTTATAATATTAAACTGATCAATTACAGATGTGTGTATATAGAAATGTGGCTTCCTCTCATGTGAGGTGAATATTTACAGAATTCATAATACAAAAAAAAAATTGATTAAATGCATATTTAATTTTTTTTTTGAAAAAAAATTGTGTTAGTTATACATTCTTACCTCCGTGTTGGTTTAAGAATATATTATTATATATTTTAACTGCTTCCTGGTTTTTGGCAACTCCCGCTGACGTAAAAAGGAGAAACCCCAAAACGGGTGGCAATATCTAAAAAAAAATTATTATTTACACTGTTCTTTGTCGGACGTCTCCAACACATATATTGAAGTTGTATAACTAGCAAGCAACGATCAAATTGGTCCTTTTGCGTATCAAAATCGTTTTTTTTTTCTTTTTTTAATTTTTAAGAAATTTCTTGAAATAAGTTATACATGTACTACAGCATTTTATTTTTTGCTTATTTAGCCTAAAAGAGTTTGAATTCGATAAAGGATTCTTTTTAAACTACTTTTTTATGGTGAAGTCAGTGACCTTGCGAATCGACGCTCGTGAAGCAAGTTCAATTGCCTAGAATGTAAGAACAGAGGAAATTCGGAACGAAATCATTTCATACGTCAGAAAAAAAATTGTGAGAAACATTCCCAGGATTCCTTTACTACTAACAGTAATGGCCTTTGCGTGTATAAATAAATAAATAAAAACGTCAAACGAAATAAACTTTTAGTTTGTAGAAATCTTATAAAGAAAATAATTCTGCTATATTTTTCGACCAAAATTGCACTTGGCTGTCCCTGTAAGCTCCTACGAGTTCCGTGGCGTCCTGTGACGTCACGGCTAGTCGAGATGTCTCGTGCCGCTTGATGTTTGAAGTTCAATTGTTTTTGATGGTACAACTGTCCTCGCCCCAACGGTCACACCGTAAAACAAATTATTAAATAAAAAAATAATAACGTCAAACGAAATAAGCTTTTAGTTTGTAGAAATCTTTTAAAGAAAATAATTCTGCTATTTTTTCGACCAAAATTGCACTTGACTGTCCCTGTAAGCTCCTATGAGCTCCGTGGCGTCCTGTGACGTCACAGCTAGTCGAGATGTCTCGTGCCGCTTGATATTTGAAGTTCGTGTTTTTGATGGTACAACTGTGCTCGCCCCAACGGTCACATCGTAAAACATATTATTGCTTGGTCCGATTCTCATCGCTAAAAAAATTATTCGATTTTCTTCTTGAAAAATAATTGTCCATAAATTATTTCAACTTTTGTCAAATTATATCCCCAAAGTCTTTTTCTTTTTAAAGATATCAAAATTCAAAAGTTAAAAAAATAATTTTTGTTTGGTCACACAAAAAATAATCCTTTGTTTACATTGCGTGACATCACCTTTGAAACATTAAATAAATCGCTTACATATATAACTCATGAAGAACAAACCCGAGCATTTTTCCACAACAAAGTGTACAGGGGCAATATATTCTAGCCCTCGTTACTAAACTCTTTCTAAAAAAAAAAACTTTAAAAATATCTGATTTTCCTTTATTCTGTAAATATGCATATTAATATAAAAATTACTATGGATTTTATTCAGTTAATTTTTAAAAGACATATCATGACAACTACTAATGGAAAAAAATACTCGGGTTTGAATTCTCTTCATAATTAGATATAACCGATAAAAGTATTTTTCAAAGGTGACTTCAAAACAGATCTTAACTTCCCGTCAGGAACTGCTGTTTATCAACAAGGTTTTTGGTCTCTGTTATCCATATAAGGATTGTTGTAATAAACTATTAAATCATCTTATAATTAATTTTTATATATTACATGTATCTATGTAATGACATACTAATATTGTTTAAGATAATATGTGCCTGTTTCGAATGAAGCGGCTTTAAGACATTTCCATCCCTTTTTGACATCCTAGGTTTTTTTCTTAAACTGAAATTGATTTTAAATTCATGCCAAGTAGAATTTTTTTTCAAAAGAATGTTTTTCAATATGATTATGACATTGATAAATATTGTTTTTTAAAAATATGTTTATTGTATTTTTCTAATCAATCATTCAATCTTTAAAAAGGTTGACAAGGGCAATAACTTTTTCTCGGTGTCTTAATTCAGGCATTTTCTTTATTGTACTTCCTATGTTAAACTGTTTCAACGAAATTCATAATTCAAAATCATCTTAGAAGTAGCAAGTATTTTTTTTTTTACTTTCAGCATCAGAATAATGCTTTTGAACCAGTTTTCACATAATTGTTATCATAATGTTTAGGTAAAGTGTACATTTTTTAATGTTGACAAAGACTGTTTATCTTTGTCTGTCAACACTGTTTATCTTTGTCTCCTATCATAAAGAATAATTCGACCTATACATTTTAGACAGTAATTAGTGAATATAATCTTTATTCAATGAAAATAAAAACAATTTTTATACTCTGAACCAATAAACGTGTGAAGGTTGAATCAAAGAATTAAACAAATATATCAAGAAAAAAAGGTGGAAAAACATACCTCTAGAAGATACATTTTGCTTTACGGCTGTGAATGATCTGCATAATTGTTTTCTTTTATATGCTTGTAAAGCAAGAAGATTTGACTAATACGTAAAAAAAATCTTTTCTCCGAAATCATTCTTCGTGATCAAGAGCTGATCAGCTATGATGTTGTGAGAAAAATTCTTAAAAAGAAATAAAACGAGCGATGACAACTCTCCGGTCTGTACTATAGTTTTGATATTTGAATATCTAACAATCCGACCTCTAGGTACCTGGCAGCTACGCAGTCATGATAAGGGTGTCCGAAGGCCTTAAATGCCTTAAATATATACATTTATTTTGATCTAGTTTTTAATCTTAATATGTAACCCTTGTTTGAAATTGTAGTCAATTTGAGATGATAGTTTAATCAGGTATTAAATAAAGTATTTTTGTGATGTCACATGACTGTGTTGATCACGTGACGGAGATTTATGACATTCCTAAATGTTGCACAAAAATCGCTTCGGCACAAGTGCAAAACAAAAATATTGTGCAAAGTTTGCTACGTAGATCGATTTATCGTGATCTCTGGTACATAGAAAGAGCTGGGGGCAGATTTAATTTTTACTTCTTAAGAAAATAGTTTACGAGAAATTCAACTTACCAACATAAGAGGGGGTATTTTCTACGCCTTATCGAAATTTATACAAAAATGGATAAACTACACACAATCCCCCAGCAAAACCCAGTTAGAGGACATACTTCTCTTGTAGATTTACGCAGAATATCTTCAATTTATCCTTGTCTTTTACTTGTGCCAGTCCAATATAAGCACGATTCTTAAATTCTAACTCTGTCTACAGACGTGTGAGGGGAGCGTTTCACACATAGTTTTCCTATATTGTTTGATTATTTGCATATCAGACAAGCAAAATATATAAAAATATCTCAATTTCAAATGTTCAACTTCATAATAACACATCGGAGCTTAAAAACAATCATAACACTTGAATTAAACAACAAGGTCCGAAAATAAATCTAAATGCCATGTACAAATTATGACACTTTCCCCGTCATGTTAGCTCAAGTATGCAGTGACTTGACGTCATATTCTATTATGACGTCATATCTAGGTAGTTCAGAGAAGTTACTACAGTCTGAACAGTTTGATATTTTACGGACAGCCTTATCCTAGCTGCGTAAAGAAGTGACGCATTTTTATACTGGGCGAAGTATCATTACCTTTTTATGTGTAGTCATGAATAAATAGGTACCGAACGACAAGTATCCTCCGGAACAGACTGCTCACCAGCAGAGATACATGTTCGGTGATTTAAAGAAGATTAATATGGAGAAAACGAACTGTATTCAATCTCAAAGTCCATAAAACAAAACAAAATAGAAGCAGAGCAAACACAGACCTCCGATTCATCAGAGATCCAAATGCTATTATAGGAAATGAAAGCACCAATTATGTACTTTATTTTGATATTTGAAATTGGAAAGAGGGTGATAGTTAATTACCTGATTTAAAGATAGGGTGATTTTATACAAAGTTTTTTAGACCTTAAATCACTAGTTTGAATTTCGAATCCTATATTTTGAATCTTGAATATCAAAGCTATAATCTCATATGGGCTTTCAGGGCGTTAGAATGATAAAAATCGAAGCAAGTTGGAACGATCGGTGGTTCTGTATGATTTTGTATTGTTCCGATAAAATGTTTAGATTGGAAATATTTCTATCTCCATTACTTTTGAAAAATTAATGCTGGCAAAATCAGTTATTTTTTCCTGAATAAAGTCAACCAAGTGACGCAGTTGTTTATCTTATCCTCTAAGGTCGCGAAGTAAAAGTTACGGGTTCGAATCCCATTGGGGGACTTGGAGACTAGTCCTTTCGATGAGACCGCATAAGCTGAGATCCCGTGTCGCAATACGTTCTGGCATGAAAAAGATCTTTCCTTGCTCAGTGGCTATCGATGCTTAATATAGCACAAAATTTGCAGCTCTCCATCGTCAAATTGTGGCACATCTATATAAGTGAAAAGATCTAGAAAGAATTTAAACAATATACTATGCAATTGATAAATTTTAAGTTTTTTTTCAAAATTAATTATCTAGCAGAAAGCAAGATACGAACAGCAATATGAGCTTCAATTTTGATCAGGTCCAGTACAATCTCTCGATTTAGCTATATAGTATAAATAGCTATACAGCTTTATTAAGCTATCTAAGATAGCTTTATTTAGCTATTTATACACAGTTTTTCACAAAAAAATTTTTTTGCTGAAAATAAACAAAAAGTCGCATGTTTTTGACTCTTCAAACATGTACCATGGACTATTAAAACAACAAACAAAATCAAAGGTAGTTTTTATATTGCAGCTTTAAAATACTTTTAAGCAAAAAGAGAATTTTTATTGTTAGACTAACTGTCCACTACCTTGGGTGCCTTGAGACAAGGAAAAGTATGATTGCTTCTCATTCTGCTGAACTGTTACCAATCAATTATCTTGTTGAACATATCTGGTCACCATTATAATATCATTGCAGAAGTAAGTGTATCAATTGCTTTATATAGCCCCAAAACTTGTAGAAGTTTGAGTACAAAATCACTCGATGAGATTTAAATTAATGAGCGATTTTTACATGCATTATTTTAAGAAGGGTTCAAAGTTGTATATCATCACAAAGGTGCGCTTTTTTGAACATACTGAGAAAATTACTCCTTTAAGAAAGAAAGTGTAGAAAAATAGCTAAGTAAAGCTATACTGAATAGCTTCATCAACCTATATAGCTAAATCAAAAGATTGTACAGGATCTGTTGATGTCGGAGTATTTTGTAGCAAAATTTTAAATAACTATTTCATGACAGAAAAAATAACATTAGGAAATTTCTATTGTTCATATTTGAGATAGACTAATTATAGGCTTTGACTGAATCAAAATTACATTATTGTCGTCCTGTAAAATAAAACTGTATAATGCATTGTATATTGAATTCTTTTTTCTGCTCTATTTTAATCTTTTTGATCATTAAGATTTAAGTTACATAGAAATTGATCAGAAAAAACGCATATTAACAGCAAAATAAAATTTTCGAAACTGCATCGCAAGTCATAAAAAAATATTTTAAAAAATATTGACAACGTCGCTTGATTTTAAAAGCCATGTAAATTCATTTTGGTCATTCAGTTGATTTAAATTTGTTTGAAACAATCAATCAAGATATTTTGTTTCAATTCACATGTACTAAACCAAATAAATTATCTATACAATTTATCTCACGGTACAAACATTCACTATTATTTACAGGTAGTTAATCATGGCGTATTTGCTGTATCAGAGGATGTTTGAATTGATAAAGTAAAATTATCGTTAAACTAACAAACTTTGATGTGGGTCTTCATGCTAATCTATGAATTTCTAATAGAAACTTGTGCTGAAGCAAAAACAATCTTTTAAAATGCATGTAATATGAAGAAAAACAAATGTATTCAAGCTAATCTCTGAATCTATAAGATAAACTTGTGTTGAAGCGAAAACAGTTTTTAAAATGCATGTAATATGAAGAAAACTAATGTATTCAAGCTAATCTCTGAATCTATAAGATAAACTTGTGTTGAAGCGAAAACAGTCTTTTAAAATGCATGTAATATGAAGAAAACAAATTCAGATGAATTCATTCGAAGGTATAAAAATCCCTTTTTTATGCACTTACCGAGTTTTTTGCCCGACTTTCCACAAAAGAATGTAATATGCTATAAGCATAAAGTAAAAGGGTTCTTGACACAGATTTGAAGTTTAGATGCTCTCAAATTTTGTTGTATATTATTTTATATTATGATTTACTGGTAAATGTCGTTATGGCATTCACAATGAAATTGGGTAACTAAAATGAAATATTACACAACAAAAAATAATTACTTTATTTTGAAATAGAGAATGTTTTCAACTCCAAACATAATATTTATGCTAAAATTGGTTCTATTTTGCAGGTTAAGTCTATGTTTCCATTTATGTATCAGTGACATCATATATAACTATCTTATATTGCGCCATAAGTAAAAATTTACAAATATTTCAGTTTCTCTTTTTTGTGTAAAGGTGCAAAGGAAAAGATTTGAAAAAAAAAATATTTTCTGGTTAATTACTCTTTAAAGTGCATTATCCTAAATAATACTTCAATTTAAAATGTATTTTACTGGGTATCGCCTCACCTAGATGTCTTAAAACAAGTACATAATGATAAGTAAGAGGACTTAAGTTTCAAATGATTAATTAGCATTTGCATTAATTAATTAATGAACATTACTAAATTTTGGGTGTATTCAAAAATTAGATGTTTCCTTCTGATCACTTGTATCCAGAACAAATAAATATTTTAGATTTACAAACGATTTAATTCCAGGAATTTTAGATGTTTACTTCACGCATGATGATAGTCATTTAAAAACCTGTATTTATCTATGCAGTCAAATCAAAATAAACAGTCTGCTGTACGATTTAACCTGAAAAATAAGATACAAAACAAAAGGCCTGTGGGCCACATCACTTACCTTTGAAGCACTAACCCAGGATGCTTCCACATAAGTTTTAGCTTTTCGGTCCAGTGGTTCTTGAGAAGAATATTTTTAATATGTATTTCTATGTAAAATTTTGATTCCCTATTGTGACCCCGCACTACACAAGGGGGTCATGATTTGAACAATTTAGAATCTACACTACCCCAGAATGCTTCCATATAAGTTTCAGCTTTTCTAACCTAGTGGTTCTTGAGAAGAAGATTTATAAAGAATTTTCCTATATATTGCTATGTTAAATTTTGATTTCTCATTGTGGCCCAGCCCTTCACCAGGGGTCATGATTTCAACAATTTAGAATTTACACTACCCCAGGACGGACAGCTGGACAGCTAGACGGACGACGGACAAAATGTGATCAGAAAAGCTCACTTGAGCCTTCGACTCAGGTGAGCTAAAAATACATGATTGTGGAGTTTTGTATTTATTGTCGCTAAAACATCTGCTGAACTCCTCATTTAAGTCGGCTCTAAAATGGAAGATCTTTTTTTTTTATAATTTTTTTATTGACTTTCACAAGTATACAAAGCAAACTATATATATAAGCAAAGCATGTAAACACATTTACATATACACGGTAAATTTCTGGGTATTTTCATTCGTTTAAAACAGTACAAAGTTCACTTGTAATCATGAAAGTTTTTTGTTTTTTTTTAAAGAAAAAAAGGGGGGGGGGGTCAGCAGTAGTAGAAAAATGTATTCAAATTTTTGTAATTAACAAATGTATTCCTTAGAATTAGCATATAATTACATATCATCATAAAAATAGATAATTTTTTTTTCAAAGTACGTCACAGATTTTTTGCCAGTGCCTTTCATATTCCAAATATTTACAACCTTGTAATATCAGAATCTTTTCTATAAAAATTCTGTCTATAATCTTTTTTATTAGCATATCAATACTTAATTTTGGAACACTTTTATATTTACTAGCAAAAATAAATTGCTTTACAGTAAGTATTATCAAGTTTTGTAATTTACATATATTTCTGTTCTCGTATTTACCAAAAAGTATTGCTATTTTATCAAAACTACAATGCATCTCAAATTTTTCCAAAACCCATTCTTCTCTATTTTATTAAGTAAACTTACATAAAAATTGGGTGTATCACAATTAGGACCGTATATATTTATCAATAAAAAAGGTAAGTCTTCAATGAGGACATCTAAAATAAGATAATTTCCCTCATTATCCTTAAACTCGTTGCATATTTTTACTTCACAATTGTTATTAAATAAGATAGCAACTCCTCTTGAATTGGACTTAAAAGAACTAAAAAAAGCTTTATACTCCCACTGTGTTCTTATCATGTTCTCATCCTTTTCCACAAAATGTGTATCTTGAAGAAAATAAACATTACATTTCTTAGCTTTAAGATTTTTGAAAACATGACCTCTTTTATCTGTATCCCCCAGGCCTCGGCAGTTTACTGACAATATTTTTATGCTATTTTCCCTATGTTCCATAAATGTCTGTATGATGATAGGAAAATGCTGACCCCCAGATGTCAAAAACAAATATATATAAAAAAAAGTATGAAAAAAGACATGCCTCTTGTTGTTGATTATTTTCGGGGGGCGGGGGAATTTTTTCCAAAAAACTTTTTTTAAGTTATGATAATAAATTTTAAGTAAGCATATTTATAAAAATTAAAGATGCTAACGAATTGTAGAGAATGCTATGCACAAAGACTTTTTTATTTAACAAAGATAAAGAAGATGAGCACAAAAAGTTATGATTAAAGTTTAACAACTTCAACAATAACAGAGAAAACTATGGTTTTAAACAAATCATTACTTGACTATTTTGTATCAATTAGCTAATGTATATTTGTTTGATATTATAGAGACTATGTGCATAGATTCTCCCATTGTTATGTGGTATTTAAGTCTACTTAAATATGCACATAACACACAGAAGAATATCCTGATTAATATGACCGTCTTTTAAGTCTCAGAATTTCACTATTTCACAGGTTTTTTGGCAAAAATTCTCCCTCTGCCAGGAATGTGCGTCTTACATGTTGGGCATGCGCAGAACCAATATCCGAAGATCTTTTTTTATTTGACGATTGAAACAATTATTATGAAATGCATCATCAATAAAAGTTGCAAGGTTAATACTAAAACAGGCAATTTATCCTGTACGAGAATAGTCTCTCAAAAGCTTTAAGGGTACCATTAATCTACAGTAATTTGTATTTGTCAAACCTATGGTCCAGCTCGAGACTACTGAGATATACATAGTCTGATTAAAGAGACGATTTGTGAACTGTGCTTACCGTAGCTGTAGCTGTGTTTCATATTTTGTACACAAAGTATATTTATGCCCGATATGCATAATTTTTTAACAAAACCATCTATACTGGTCTGAGATTAATCTCAGTAGAGGACACTTCTCCAAAATTTGTGCACCGGAGATGAGGTCATAAGATGCGCATTGGATGGTGCATCTAAAAACACCCATTCTCGACACAGGAAAGTTCTTCTAAAATCCTCTGTGGTGCCAGAAAAATATTTCAGATTCTTTGTCATTACACTGTTTAATTTCTGATTGATAGGCATAACTTTGATGTTAAAATCTGTCCTGGAAGCAATAAATAGTTTTCAGTTGTTGCAAAATGCATGTACAAAAACAAATTAACTTCAAAATTAAAAGGATTTTAATTCAAAAGACATTGGTAACTCAATCATTGTATTTGATTCCATGGGTAAAATAATAAAAACCATTCGACCGACGGAAAAGAAATAAAAGACAGCATATTTTTCTGATAAATTAAAATGGAGATCTTCTCAAATTTAGAAATGTTTCTAAATTTAAAAAAAAAGTTAAGACATGTTTTGAAAGTAAATACGTGTCACAATCTTGATTAAAATAAATCAATCCCGATCAAAAGCATTACAAAAAATTTGAATTCATCAATCTAGAGACAACTGACGCCTATAAGACATGTGAAGAAATAAATCCATATTTTTTTACCAGTTACATCTCCTCTCTCTCTGATGTACGTATAACCCATCGATTGATTAATTGATTGTATATTGTTTAACGTCCCTCTTGAGAATTTTTCACTCATATGGAGACGTCACCGTATGCCGGTGAAGGGCTTCAAATTTAGACCTATACTTGGCACCCAGGGCCATTGAGCAGTGAGGGTTCTTTATCGTGCCAGCGCCTACCGTGACACGGGACCTACGTTTTTAAGGTCATATCCGAAAGACCCGTGACTTTCACTTCTAGTGCCGAGCGCTTGGCGAAGAAACAGTCACTACCTTTGTTTAAGTCTTAGGTATGACGCAGCGCCGCGAACTAGAATCGAACCCGGGCCTCCCGATCACGAAGCGAACGCTCTACCACTAGGCTACCGTGACCGTTATATAACCCATCGAAGAAAATATTTCCATGTAATGGAAATACCGCCCCAAAATGAATATAGAGTCAAAAAGCATCCCCCTTTTAATATCCACCTCTTGTTGGATTGATTCATCTTTAATTAAGTTTTTTTTTAAATTGCTGTAATGATTTGTCCAATGATAAATATTTTTTATTGACTTTTACTAGCAAACAAAGCAAACTATATATATAAGCAAAGCATAAAAACATATATACATATATACAAGGTAAATTTCTTTATAATTTCGTTTAAAGTACAGTACAAAGTAACTCGTAACCGTGAAAGTTGTTTAAATTTAAAAAAAAAAAGATGGGGAGGGGTCAGCAGTGGTAAAAAAATGCAGTCAAATATCTATAACTAATGTTCATCCTTAGAACTAGCATATAATTACATTTCATGAAAAAAATAGATGATTTTTTTTTCAAAATACATCACAGATTTTTTGCCAGTGCCTGTCATATTCCATATGTTTACAACTTTGTAATAACAAATCCTTTCCTAAAAATTTTGCCTATAATCCTCTTTATTATGATATCAATACTTAATTTTGGAACACTTTAATATTTAATAGCAGAAATAAATTGTTTTACAGTAAGTATTATCAAGTTTGGTAATTTACATATATTCCTAATCTCGTATTTACCAAAAATTATTGCTAGTTTATCAAAACTACAATGAATCTCAAATTTTTCAAAAACCCATTTTTCAATCCTACACCAAAAATCTTTTACTTTGAAACAATCTACAAACATTTAACGGTTAACATATTTTTAAATTTTAAGTCCGTCGGCTGGTACATTAAATGGTGCCCCGTGTCGAGGATAACAACCCCTTTTGCACGTAAAAGATCGTTTCTCTAGAGTTCGATAAAGAGTAGGCTCATTGGGGGCCGCCAGAGAAACCAAAAATTTTCAAAAAGCGGTTAATTCTTGCCCGCCGAATATGGCTGAAATTTTGCCGTTTTTGCGTTAAACAATATAAAATCAATCAATCAACTAACGAGTGGTTAATTGTTTCTATGTCACTTAAACAAAATGTGCAAGCTAGTAAATCAATCAGCTTCTATTTAAAACGATAATAATGATAAATATTACTCAAAACATATTGCATAAAATAATTTTATTGCCCTCACACATCCGGTGAACAGAAAACGGATTGAAGTGATAAACTTAATTATAGTTACTATTAAAGTGATAAATACTGCGTTCATTATACTGTTTCACGATGTGAATTACACTAGTTCCCCTGCTCCCTTTGCCAGTTTGAGTCACGCGGTAAAAAATACATTCAAATACATTATTTTGGTACCTGAAAATTTACATTATAAGCCTCCTTTTTTTATCTTACTTTTTGAAATTAAATTACACTCTTATGTTGAGATGTGAACTTATACACTTTTAGAACTTGAATAAATGAAGGAAACAAAACAAATGAAATTTTAACAAAATTTAATAAACAAAACAAAAGTAAATTTTTACAACAAAAAACAAATAAAAAAATGAATTGTATGTCAGCTGCACGTTCCCGAGAGTGTCCTTTAAAACGCAGTAAATGAATCACAACACCCTTGCAGAAGATTTGAGTTCTGATTTTGAATTTCCTTTTATAAACATATATATTTTCTTTCACCAAAGTGAAAAATTATAATTTCACAAATATCACATATTATAATGTTTTTAAACTTTCACAATGCCGTCTGGAATAACTTTGGATTGAATGTTGATATTATTTCAAAAAGTTGAATTCTTAATTCAATATCACCACATAACTAGAAATTTGCTGGTCCCGAGGTGTCCGTCAGGGCCGCCGTACTCTGTCGTACTCTCTCTTACATATGCAGTAGTAACTGCACAAGCAATGCAAGCCTCTCCCTCTCACCCTGGACAGGTTATTGTCAGTGTAATAAGTTGTAGTACCCCGCCCAAGACCTGTTAATTACGAAACGGGACGAAAGCCCGAGGAAATAGGACCCTGAGGAAAAATATAAAAAAAAAAAACAACCATACTAAAGGTGTAGACTCAAACAAGAAAACATATTTTACAAATTTCAAATACCTGATGCAGTTTGAGTACCCGCCCCGGCTACTTCATCATAACAACAAGCCAAACAGGTCTTATCTCGGCTGTGACTTCCCGGGTACTACCCAAACACGAGCTCTCAGGTAGATAAAATTGCACATCGAGGGGCTCCCCACAGGATAAATAACAATATTTACACTCACACACTAGGGGTATCCTACGGGATTAAATTTAGTTTGTTACATCTTAAAGGCATTCTAAAAGGCTTGAATTGCGTTTAAAAAAAACATCAGACGTGGGATCTACTGTTGTTCATAAAAATATTGATACAGCAAAATACTAATACAAATATGTAATAAAAAATATCAACGTTTCTTTTTTTTTTCTATAACTCTATAATTGTAAGATAAGTTAATTTCTTGATAATTACACCTGAATGTAAATTTTGCCTAGTGAAAGGTCAAGGTTCTAATATAAATGTCGCGCACCTGCTTATTTTGTTTCACGTCAGTGGGTGGGGACTATCTAGATTAACAAGGGAAGCATCGGGTAACTTAAATCTATTTAAGGAATGACTCTAATTCTTGGCCAAATTATCGAGTATAATATGGTTTGGGTCGGTTTACGCTTTATAATCCGCGAAGCCATGAATTAGAGTCATTCCTTATAATTTAATTTTGAAATAATTATTCAACTGGGGATGTAAAATTGTGTTGTTTTTATGAGTTCAAATTTACCGCGCAATAATACAACCGTAGTAACGGAAGTGATGGGAAGCGAGGGGAGGTAAAAACTGATACATAGATCTAGCAGAAATGACGCTTGTTTACACGAGGTAAGATCGAGTTACTGTTTGAAGTTAAAGGTACATTCATTAAATCTGGAATTTTCCATGAATCCCAAGGACTGGAAATGAGGGGATTGATGGATACAGATGATTCAGCTGGTTGTCAAGGGGGTGTGTCCCCATACCAAACCAGATTATACAAAATGTTATGCGTTCCTTTTTGGAAATCAACCAATGAGAGGCAAGAATACTAGCAAAATTAAATTATTAGACAATGTTTTCATGAGAGTCAGGTTCACTTTATGCATAAAATAGCTCTGTAAATATTCCAATGGATTGCTTAATAACTGATGTTCCAATTTAAACATTAAATAAGCAGAGACGTAGCGATTTAATTTCCTATTTCATTGTTCTCCTATACGTCCAGGCCTTGGTGAACTCACTTTATAAAATAGCATTGTCATTGGATTTTAAGAAAAACACTGTCAAGTATATTTGAGTACTTTAATGAAGAAAAATAATATAAGCGCAAGTTCTGATCTAAAACATGTGTTTTGTAGTCGTGAGATACGGCTTTATCATTCATGCACGAGTTGCATATCTTAGATCAGAAGTTGCGTTCTATATGAAATGTCGAAACATAGCTTTGCTGTTTTTGTAGGTTTGTAGGTTTGAGAAAACTTACAAATTTCGTGACACCACAATGCATTGATTAGCCATACAATTACGTTTTTTGTAGACTAGTAATCACCAAAGATAATAATATTTCATGTATTGTAAACTAACACTTAGCAGTTTCAGTTTTCTTTTCAGAAATTTATAAATCCAAAAAAAACCGTATGTGTACATTTTTCATCATATTTACAACTAATATATCACAAAAAAATATAAGGAATGACTGCCTAGCGTGTTGCATAATTAAAGGACATCAATTATCTAAAACAAACAAAAATATGCACAATCTTTTTCTCTAAAATAGCATTTTTTTTTTACCATATTTGAAAAAAAAAAACAACTTACATAGCCCCATTTCTTTTCATTATTTTTAAATACAAGAAACGTTTAAGCAATCAGCACTAGATTAATAAAAATGACTTTTTAATTCCCAAAGCATGACATATCTTTAATGCAGAATGTTACACAATAGTTTTTTTTTTTCAATTTACATTAACTTTTCCATCGCCAACTTCCCTTAAATATGCAGCAATATACCTTCATAACCTGCATACGGAGTGTATATACATGTTTCTCAGTTGATTGGATACGCAGAGCATGCTCTACATACGAGGGGCATTTCAAAAGTCCTGAGAACTGTTTAATAAAAAATTAACCATTTCACGGAAATTATTGAGTTTGGTATCATTGGAAAGAGCAGAAAAATACACACATATTGTGATGTCATTTTATAATTTTGATGACGTAATATCTCCGAAAATGACGTCAGAATATAGAATGTTTAGCATACTGAAAACTCGCGTTTATATCCACATGGCACAATTTTAAAAGTGCTACCAAAGGCTTATTTGAAAATATATTTCAAAGTAAATTTTCATTTGCAAAGAAATTGAGTAGGACTATGGTACTGTTTATCAACAATACTATATTTCATTGTTTTGTTCGTTTACGGTTTATATATGTCCGGTAATGCTATCATCGACATTCATCCAAGATTTTAAGTTACATGATACGACTGTATTTTCGGTCTTTTATATAGTTCTCCATTGTCTGAAATAAAAGAAATTTCTGTATAAAACTAAAGTATATTAATGCAATTTTCAACAAATATATTTTGAGTAACAGTACTCTTACCGTTTACAAATAAAATGTACAAATGCCTTGCCCCTGACTTGTTTTTGTACGTATTTTTTCTCATTAATTCAATTCGGCGCCCCCAAAACTCAGTACTGATTTTGACTTTTAACTCCAAAAAAGGTTTATAAGTTACACAAACATGTATAATCTTATTTAATTTCCATGAATTAATTTTTGCGAATATGTGGAGGTACGGTGGGGTTACAATTGCGCCCGCGCCATTTTGGATTTTACGAGAAAATATGGGCCACACTAATCTTAACTTCTCTTGAGCCTTCATCGATCCCACAAATATGGTTAAAACACCTGACGAATTGATGCCATGAAATTGAGTAACACGATCGTCTATTTTTCTTTGATTGCCAACTTTGCCTTATTCTCACAGTTGGGTCTGTTTAACGCAATATTTTGAGCAAGATTCGATAAAAACTTGCGATGTTTGACAATCGCTTAAACCATTGCAGAACAAGAAGATCTCTGAAATAGACCACCATAAGATAGATTGTAGTCTATGTAAAGATTCTACCAACTGTCATTTACGTCCGATAGCTTGCACCCGAGTAATGACCAAAAGTTGTTTTTAAAATTTTACATTGATGAGATTGTGTCTTTTGTTACGTCATTTTTATGGTCAGTATTGTATGTATGCGGAAGTTTGACATCATTATTGGTGATATTACGTCATAACAATTATAATAATGACGTCACAATATGGGTGTATTTTTCTGCTCTTTCCAATGATACCAAACTCAATTTCCGTAAAACGGTTAATTTTTTATCAAACAGTTCTCAGGACTTTTGAAATGCCCCTCGTATGAGAATAATTTCTAAAACGAGGTAAATAAATGACAAGCAAGTTGATAAAACGAGAATATGAGCAGTCTCGTTTGAAATCATCATCTCGTAAGTTCTATGATAGATACAATGACGTTGTCAGGAAATACAATGTATCACTGAGACAAATGCTTACTGACATTTTTCATACTGATTGTTTGTCCATTATTTATACACTGAATGAATTTTACCATTATTTCTCGACCATTACAAGGGGCACACGGCGGGTGGTACCAGTCAGCAGGAATGCTGTTTGTTATATCCATATCCTTCTTGCATGATGATAGATACATGCATTACATGTACTTGAAACCTTTATACATATAATATGATTATAATATAATTTTATTTATTGCGATAATTATCACATTATAATGCAAAAAGAAACAACTGGCTAACTCTGTTTTCTGAGTTCAAATTAAATGGAAAAGATCGACCTAACATTTTAACATCAAATGTATCTTAAGATTAGCGAGAATTGAAGGTATTTCTACATACAGATGGTGATATTTTATTTGCACTTCTATTTTTTCATTGACTATTGACGTTACAACATAATCCATTTTTACATAATAATTCAAATATTGGATAATGTTCCTTTGGACCTCTCAAACCATTCAGTGTATATTTCCTTTAAAGCAAATGTCAACTGTTATCTAACAATTAATTAAAACATTTTCTAAATATAACAACAACTTAAAGAGATATGTATTTTGGAAATCTTATAGTTTCAATATATTGTTGATAAAAGTATTATTTTACTCAACTGTTCAAAACGCCGTGGAAGTATGCCCCCCGCTTCGATAACCTAAAAGTTTTCAAATTAGGTTTAATTCGACAGATCTAAAACAGAAAAGATACATTTTTGCCGGTTCATGCGTGTTATGGTCGTTTCCAAAAAGGACCGAAAGTACTGTGAGATTAAAACGAGTGTTCTTAAATGATAATTAGAATATTAGAAGAAAAATGTTTTTGGAATCTCATGTTTCGCTAATAAAGAAAAAATTCTTCAAAACCTGCTTCACTGGATTGGTTGAACCGGTAATTAAATTACACTATAGGCTAGATGGATACATTGTAAAACCCTTATTTTCCCCTGGTTAAAGTACTATTTTCGAATGATGCAACGGTGTATCTATAAAAACCCATTATCATACCTGTCTTTAAATTAGATTGGATTATATGAGATACACAGGGGTCAACGAAGATAAGCAATTGTGTCAATTTCCACAGTTTCCTCATTTTTTCTCAATTTCAAAATTACAGAAGGTCTCAGAACACATAAAACACAAGCTTGACCATCTACCACATTTATCTATTACAATCACTTGAATCCGATGCACTTGTACATACAAATCTCAGAAAAATAAATAAATTACAGAATAATCAAACAAGACATATGTATATGTACATTCAAATAAGACAAAGCAAAACATAATATGACAAATAACCAAACAAGTCATACGTTTAAGTAAACAACAAATACACATGTAATACAAAGCAAAACATACTAGACATAGATCACAAACGATTATGCTATATTTATTAAAAAATGTGATGTACATACAAATTTTACATAATATACTGTGTTTTTGCTGCAAACTATCACGATTTTAATCGTGTTGTTAATTTTTACGTCATACTTAGGGCAAATATGCGGCTGTTATCCTACTTCGTTTTTCAATAATTCTCATGATTCCTGGTTTTAGAAAGAAAAATTTGGTTTGTCTTATTTTTCGTCTCATTTTTGTGTGGTCGCTTCTCAAATTAAGGTCGAGGTAAGAAGTCTTCAGGATTTGCTGCTAGGTCCCCCACTGTGTAAGAAGGCCTTGGTACACAATCAACTCCCTCCATGTTTGAGAGAACCTTCAGAGGACCTTTTGGACCATTGTAACACATTCCAACGCTGTCACGAATTCCCAAACTTGGGTCTTTGGGGAAATAATTGAAAGGCAGAAGGAAGAAGCTGACGTCACCTCCGACAGTTTGCATAATGGGAAGTTCTGACGTATTGGGTATGTGGTGGATGCCTAAGGTGACCCAAGCAACAAGGTCCTAAAATAAAAAAAAGTACACTTTGCTTTCAGAACAATAAAGTTCGCAAACGGAGTTTACATAAATATAATATTTCTTGTTTATGATCATTGAAAAGGCTATTTTGTTAAAGCCACCCGCAAGGATCAGTGGTTAGAGCGTTTGCTCTAAAAATCCTGAGTATGGAGTTGATCCTTAAGTCACGGGTTCGAATCCATCGTGTGGCGTGAGGACCTGTCTTTTTAATAATACCCTGAAAACCAAGATCCCGTGTCGCTGTAATTTGCTTGAAAGAAAATGATCCCTCTTTGCTCAAAGCCCGTAAAAAGTCTTAAATTGCAGCGCTTTACCGAGAACAGGCTGCCTCTTTATATGAGTTGGAGATTCTAGGAACATTTAACAGCAAACACGATTCTATTCGACATTCAGATATGTCGACAACATATCCTTTAATTCGAAATTAAGATATATCGACGAGGTTTTCATAAACAATAGCCATATTCAGTAATATGTTGTTGTATAGTTTTATACAAATGAACTCGAAAAAAAAGACACTACGAAATCTGTTACATCTGCTTCATGTTTGGATGTTTTACTGAAAATAGACGTTAATGGATCGGACGTAAAGAACATCTAGAGAATCAGCAATATGACAGTACTGATGACATTTCAAACATCAACTTCCCGTATTTATGTAGCTTTATATCAACGTGTCTTTTAACACCACTCCTCAGTCTTCTATGAAAATAAATGAGAGTAAAATAAAAAGCTTTAAGAACAAACAAATATCGAGAGAAAAAAAACAAAGATGGTGGGAAAGAAGTTAGCATAATAAGCTAGAAATAAAAGCGTGTACCGTGACAAGGTGAATTTTATGGACATACTTCATATAAAGTGTTTGGAACTAAATAAAATCGGTTTTGACTTCGGATTACTTTGTTCATGTGAAGGTTAAGGGCACGATTCACAGTGCTTCCATGATAAATGACTTCTTGATCTTCAATAGTTAAAAAATGAGGGTCGCAATGTATGGATTTAATCATTACGTCGCGGATTCGAATACCACTGTGTGATGTGGAGAATTGTTCTTCGGATGAGACCGTATAAGCAGAGTTCCCGTGTCACAGTGGGTGCTGACACGAAAAAAATCCCTCTCTGCTCAATGGCCCTGAGTGCCGAGTATACAACAAAGTTTGCAGCTCTACATAGGCGAGTGGTGGCGTCTTCATTTGAGTTTAAAAATTCTTGAGAGAGACGTTATACAATCAATCAATAAAAATTAGAAATTACATTATAATAGTCGATCCGAGAAAGAAAATTCCTTCCCTTGCTCTCTCTGAAGAAAATATCCTTCGGGGAAGTCAGTAATGCATGTTAAAGGAAAAATTGACTAGTTTATCAATTACAGCGAATTTGTACCTCTTGCTGAATGGGTTCATCTCCTATAAAATTCTCAAAATTAACAATTCGGTCTTCGCCATCAAAGGTAGCATATTTAGAGCTACTAAATTGCTCAGTTTCCTTTCTCTTTGTGACTGCCAATTGATACCTCATCCACGAAGCTCCTGGCTCGTTCCCTACTCCTGCTCTGAACAGACTTTTGGACATTCCTCTTAATAAGAGCCGATACGCTTTAGGATTCCCAAATTCATCTTTATTTTTTTCATTGTAGAACACATGGTATTTTGGTTGGCTAAAATTATATCTTAAAGCGGCCTCTCTCTCCGTGGAATAATCTTCTTTAACTATTTTAGTTTGGAACCATTTTTCAGAATACCTTCCCTTTAGAAATTGGTTTGGAACACTTTCCTCACGTATATCATATGTTGAGTAACTGTTTTTTGTGCCTCCGATATCGAGATCAACCTTAAAATTAAACATGTGATGATGAAGCATGCCTGTTGCTTGTTTATTTATCTGGAAGCCGTAATTACAGCCATCTTGGACGTAGGACTGCAATACAATCCCTGATGTCGTTACTTTAGTCTCCATTGCGCCATTGTTGTAGAACATAAAGTCATAGATATAGTCATAGTTTGCAAGAGTTGATATCATCCTGAGAACAAGTACAGTTTTAGGTGCACCTTCATAATAGCCAGATGGGGAGTCATCTCTTACATAATGTCGTCTTAGCGGGATACCCGTATTGTGTTCGTACACGCATACAGACTTATTTTTTATAACTGGCATATCTGAAAATTCTAACATAAATCTTGTGTCGACAAAAGTTGCATGACTTGGACAATCAACGCCTGGAACCAATGTTTGAATGTTGTTTCCAATCAAAACGACACTGTCAAAGAAATTGGCAAATCTGCCAATGGGTTCTGAAGATGAATAGAAAACGGTCATCTCTGACAGACCTAATTGATAAACGATCATTTCATTTTTGAATTTGATTTGATACAACTGAGGACCATGAGTAGGTGATACTCCAAACTGAAAGTCCCAGTTCATGTAGTGGACTGACTGGCCTTTGATTGAGTAACGTTTTCCGTCTGGTTCTACTTCTGTTGGAGGCCTTTGTGGATGTTGAGGAAACACTTCAGGTGAATGTGGATCTGCGGGGAAACTCACATGAAGTTTTTTCACCGTTCCTCTTAGCCAAGCTTCTCTAAATGATTGAAGCGAATCAAACAGTTGGCCATTGTACCACACATCTGCAGTTTGTGGTGTAGCAGTCTCATTTATAGTGACAAGAACAACAAAATCAACAGGATTTAACGTACTTGGGCGTCGTCGTTGAAAAAAAGGAAACCAGAAACCTCGAAAACCTTTATCTCGAATTCCCGAAATTATTGCAGCATAAGGAATACTTATTTCAAACCCAAGACACCTGTTTCCACAGTTCACAAGAGAACCCTCAAAACTCTCAAGCAAAATATCTCCAGCCAGCCTATTTGCCTCCTCTATGAGAACTTCAACAGCTGCAAATGTTTCTGGATATGTGGCAGGTCTGAAGGAAAATGGGATATATCTAGGTATTCCACAAAATCCTGGACGTGGAGCTAGCTGCACGCAATACTCTGCTACAACAGGATTAACTTTTCCACCATGAAATACAGTGACCAACGCTTTCCGTTTCAATCCGTGAGGATTACTTTCGATGGACTTCTTTTTAGGAAGAATTAATTCCATGGTGTAAATGTAGTTTGAAGACAAAGTTGCCTCACTCTGCATTGTCAAATTCAAACTTTTCTGTGAGAGCATGAAATGAAAAATTGCTTTAATTTCCTCACTCGTCAGATCATGAAAAGTTGGTGGTCTTTCAGGTTCGCAGAGATCAATTGAATCTTTAAATGGCGATCCAGGACATTTAAGACAACCATTTGTTTTATTCACATCATTCACGGGGACTGTAAAAAAAGAGAAAATTTAGACGATGAAGCTTGCAATACTTTTAAATCATCAAGAGACCAAACTTTAAAAAAGAAAACAAAAGATGATGTTTGAAGTAGGTTAGTCTTGACATAATTAACTTTTTAGTTTCAAAGACATAAATTATCCAATGCACGATCCACAAGTTCAGAGATTTACAAATTGTCTTCCTTGTAGAAGTAATTGAATATAGCATGTCAAAATATGTGAAGTTGTTGGTATTTTTCAAAACGAAATTAGTTAAAGTTATACTTTCTCAGTTTTCATAGAAACGGCTGTTTACAAATGCAGGGGACACATTAATTTGTTCTTCAATATTTCAATTCACAAATCTATGAGGGATAAAAAATGGTAAATGTCACAAGAAACGAAAATAACGCCATTAACCGTTTGCTTCAGCTTAAAAGAGTCATCAATTTTTTTTTTAGATATATACTTATTCTCTTAATTGTTTGTTGTTTACTAAAAGTCAATGTCAATTGAGTTATGGGAAAATATAGGTTACAAACACTCCATCTAACATGCATTAAAAATTTACACTGGAAGACCATTCTCATGTAAATTTGTTGTGTGGTCTAGTACTAACTGGTACAAGGATAAATGTGATGGATGTGTAAAAGCAGAGAAAATGATTGAGGAAAATGACTTATCTTTGTGCTGACATAAAACGTCACCAAAAGTGGTGTGACATGCTTAACTGGATATAACGTCATAGTCTGCTTGGATTTTACAACTTCTCATTTTTAAAAAAGCGTAATAAACATTATTTGAAGGAGGAAAAATTTTCTAGTTTATCTATTTAGTCTTGTCTTATCACAATTTTAAAGAAATTTCCCATGATATACTTAAGTCTAGCCTTTTTGACACCACTGGCAGCTGCTTTTTCAATTAAAACGGAACTCGTAAATATTCTTACGTTGTCATTTGTCCTTTGCAAAATCATTTTTTAAAAATATTCTTACTGTACAGCCAAGTACTCTGATGATATCGAAATACACCATTTGACTATAGATTCCGTCTCCCTTATATATTCCAAAGGCTTACGGCGGGTGTGCGCTTATGGCGGGTGTGCGCCGTCATCAAGAACACACTTGGATACCTTATCATACCTCTGGAATTTCGAGGGTCCGTTTTTATGCCCTGTTCACAAGTTTTTTTATTGTCAGTATGTTTTAGGATCTATAACTGTATGTCGTCTTAATTTTTTTCATTGACGTAAATTCACCTCAAAAATATACCATATCCAGTAAGAGCCACAAAATCAGTGAAGTTTAATTTTAAATTTTGCATTTTTATGCCGAAATGTCGCTTTTGATCAAGCCGCCGAAGTATAATTGGATAGGTCACCTTCAAAGTAAAGTGGTCCATTCATATAAAGAAAACAACGGTTCTAATAATAAAGATGTTAACCTTATATTTATGGCTTATTTAATATTCTGAGTTAATTTGTCAGTAAACCAGTTTCTTACCTGTTTGTTGATACCTGACACCTTTTACCCTCGTAACAAGGAGTGCAATCACCAGTGACCGTAATATCTAGAAAAGTAATGATTTTCTTGCAATTTATCTAGTTTAAGTTACTCCGATCCTCGGGTTCTGAAAATCAAGCATTGACTAATTAAAAATGCTCACAAAAATGTCTCTGAATATTCAAAGTAACATGTTTTTATCCATAATAATTCTTTGAACTTCATCTTTCAAGTTTATCATATTATATAGAGAAAATTAGTTAATCTCAAATATATTTTCAGGAATTGCTAGTAAAAAAACATGCCATGCATTTTCCAATTCAAACTAGACCTATCAACACATTTCAAAAATATAAATCACAGGTATCCAGGCTTTTGAAGATATTCCACAATTTTTATACATAAAGTGTACTTAGATTTCTTTATTTACTTCGATCACTTTTCAATGCAAATTCATGTATAAAGCTATTAAAGATTCTCCTGTCATTTGAAAGCTTCATAAATCACTTCTAATTTCATATCATGTTAATAAAAAGTAATCAAGCTTAAACGTCCACTCATACAATACAACCTATGAGCAAAACGCCCACTCATACAATACAACCTATGAGCAAAACGCCCACTCATACAATACGACCTGTGAGCAAAACGCCCACTCATACAATACGACCTGTGAGGAGAACGCCCACTCATACAATACGACGTGTGAGCAGAACGCCCACTCATACAATACGACCTGTGAGCAGAACGCCCACTCATACAATACGACCTGTGAGGAGAACGCCCCATCACACAATACAAACTGTGAGCATAACGCCCCATCACACAATCCAACCTGTGAGCATTACGTCCCATCACACAATACAACCTTGAGCATAACGCCCACTCATACAAAACCAAACAGGTTGTGAGCAGATTCAATATGGACATCCACCAGAACCAAAAGCATTCCCTGTCAAACTTTCACACTTGCCCGTGCTCTTGTCATGATCGGGCATACAACAAAGACCGAAGACAAAATTTGTGTGAAATAACTTTTCAGTAAATTGTTTGAATGAAAAGCCAAAAAACATTCGACTTCCTGATATATGTATATTGTATTTGAGGACCATGCTATAATATGTAACATGGCATTGGCTAAATGTTGACTCAATAACTGTTGATACATGTACATATGTAGGACTCTAAAGTGTGATGGGACTCCAAAGTCAGAAGGTCACGCCAAAGTCCGATAGTCTGCTGCAACCTCGATGTTTTGACACGCCAAAGCCCAATGGTGCGGAAACAAATTAACGTTTATGACGTCATAGTACTACTGCGCAAAACCTCAATGCCGCGCAATACCAAGGTCTTTTATAAAAAAATCAGTATATGAATAAACAAATAAATGCAAAAACTAACCCTTATCTCTCAGATAGGTGCAAGAAAACCATAAGCGCTCGAACAGTGTGTATCAACTTTAAGCTAAATATGTTTGTATCAATCTTTGTGCGAAGTCTAAACCCTAAATCTCTCGGGTTCTGCAATGCAAGGACTAACCCTAATCAATAGAATGGTTTGCAAGAACTAACCCCATTATCTCTGGATGTAAAGTAATAAGCAAATTCAATAAGATTGTATTCGAGGAAGAATTCAGAAATGATGGCTTTTGAATGTAGGACAGCGGCGTCAAGGATTGACGTAGGAATAATGTGACGTCATAAACGTCGATTGTTCATCCGTACCATCGGACTTTATCGCAACGCTTCTCATAGGAAACGAGTAATCGGACTTTAAGACAGCGAGCCATCCCACTTTAGCGCAACGCTTTGGCGTCACAAACGGAAACGAGCATCATCCTAAATGACAGTATAGTACTACTTCACAGTGCGGTTATGAACAAGGTCATGGTGTCGACCATAGAATTAGTGAATACATTGTATATGAATGGTATATTGTTACCTTATTAAAGAAAATGACTATAAAGATTTTTACTCTCAGTTTATCAAAAATTTCCAAAAAATACTTTCTTTTAACCAGAATTTCTATGGACACAGATGCTGAAACCGATATTTGTAGATGAAATATTATGGCTCTCGACTACCAGAATAAATAAGTAGATATAAAAGTCCGGTAGCAACAGTGAAAATATATAAAAGATCGATTTATTTGAACTAACTGGATCAGAGAACTGTTAGTTGGAAATACGCAGTTTGCACGGATCAATTATTTCTTTTGTAGTTCAAACTGAGAAGGGAATTCTACGTGGGTTCATCCAAAAGTAATGTCACAACTTTGATAAAATTGCTATAAATCGACGTAAAGCAACACAATTAAACATAATAAAAGTTTTATTTATTTCAATTCAGACCTGACAAATTCAAAGGAATTATGAACTTTTCAAAATATCGGATTTTTAACAATGCGCGTTTATGGTAGTCGCCGCACCTAATATATAACGTCATATGACGAATATATTTTTAAGAATGGTATATTGTTACTTTCTTATTCTTAATTGGTACCATTTTAATGACTCTTTTCATAATTAGATTTTGTTTTTAAACAGTAGCTCAGTTTAAAAATCAAAAATACGCCTTCTTTTTTTGAAGTCAGACACCATGGAAAATATCTCCTATCTTTCGGTAATCATTCAGAATTTGCTATGGACACAGATGCTGAAATTCTTTATTTGTAGATGATTAATAAAATGTCGCTCTGATTATACCATATATAAATAAAAATGCATAAAAGTCCGGTAGCAACCCTTTGTTCAAAAATATATACAAATACCAATGCCGTCATTTAATTTTCAAACTAACTGTCTTTAAAAAATTAGGAGAACTTTTTAGTTTTTAATGTGTTTGTCTTTTTCATTCTAAGAAAAAAATACACTTAAAACGTTTGCACGGATCAATTATAATTTCTTTATTAAATGTTTCAATGTAAATTAGATTTATATTTGTGGATATTATTTTTATAATATGCCGCCAGGTATGATATGGCATTCTTTTGGAGCCTGTATTAACTTAAGGCATTCAGCCTGAAATCCAAGAAAATATAAAAATCAGTCTTATACTTTTGTAAAGTTTTAGCTGGTCACCGAGTTAGCGTCATTATTACGTCTTTCATGCAATGAGCGCAGCTAAGCTCTTGACATGCTAAGAACAAAATTATCGTTTAGCATTGTTGAGGAATTGCCACCTACAAAACCCAGTAAACCCCAGACTAGTTTTTAGCCACAGTTTGCGTATCTGCTAAACATCGGTGCTTCAAAGGTCATTACAGTTCAATAAGAACACTGCCTTCCTTTGCAAAATTTTCTTAATCAGTTCTAAAATGCCAAATAAACAACTAAAGAAACATCCTGGAAGACATATGATTTTCATATTTCCTGGCCTAGTGGTTCTTGAGAAGAAGATTTTAAAAAGATAACTTTAATGTATCATTATATCATTATTTTCTCCCATTGAAAGAGGGTATGGTCATTCATTAGAACAAACCTGAATCTCCTTCTCCTTGTAATACTTTGTGGCAAGTTTGGTGGAAATGAGCTCGTTGGTTCTTGAGAAGAAGATGGCAGTGTAAAAAGTTTTCGACAACTACAACAACAACGACGACAGAACAGACAATTTTTTTTTATCAGAAAAGCTCACTTGAGCCTTCGGCCCTATAAGACCGCGAGCGAACCCAAAGCAGACCCCTAGAGCAAACCTGGAGTGCGCTCTTGGGTTCACTCTCTATTAGGATGTGTGTGGTCGGTACTGTATAATATTTAATATTGATAATGAGTATATACCTGTAAAAAGGCAATGTCTATAATCATATAGCTCCTTTAAAAATAAAAACAAAAAGATCTAACGTACCGTCAAAAGATCCATTTTGTTATCTGTTTGTAAAACATAATGGCAAACACATTATTTAATTTTGGTTATATATATGTACGTCTTCAGTGAACCTTAAAAGGTTCAGTAGTAAAAAATTAAATGACTTACTTAAAATTTACCTTTTGTCTCCTGCAACGTCAGATCTGAATATAATTATTCAGAAGTCTGAAAAGTTAATAGATTAGAAAGCGTTTGCTGAATCATAAACAAGAAAAAAAAAATGTTTTGGAGTATGTAAAAATGAATAAATAAAAAAGTCAAGAAGAGAATTAGTAACTTTTGACCTGATTTAAAATATAAAACTAACATTCAAGTAAATTTTAATAACTCTTATCAAGATATACATAATTTCAGAGACTATTTTCAGCATCAAGGCCATACATAGTTCAATAAGCAAAGGAAAAAAACCTTTTATTTACATTCCTTTAAATATCAGATAAAAGCTTTTTTAAACATTATATATATATATGCACGTTTTAATGCAGCAATTTCAAAGATTTTTTCACCTCTTTCTGTTCCAGTATATATCGGTTTTAATTGTTGCCATTTCAAAATGGTAATTGCCTGTTTTCTTGCAATGGATCTATTATTACCAGGGAATTTTAATTCATAAAAATTTAAATTTGGTAGATTACAAGCTTGTTAATGTGCATCCAGAGACAAATATAACATATAACAAACTGAGAAGAATGCTGCTTATAAAGGGAGTTCAACAACTAAATTGCTGTGTTGTAATTAATGATGTGCAGTTGGTTTCAAAATGGTAAGCCCCTTTTAATCATAACAATGTACTTTATACTGATGGATGGGTTGAAACATTGGACTCATTTACATAATGTAATAGGAAGTAAGTACAGTGAACGGTTAATAGACAACTAGTTTGTAAAACCACAAAAGAGAATATGCAAGTTGAGGTTAAAGAAGTAAAGATTAATGCATCACTCTTACAGTAGTTAGCATTCGGCCATGCAATTTTTTTCAGTGTTGTTATCTTGTCTTTATAATATGTGAATTTTGGTGAGCTGTTCAACAAAACAGTTTAAAACCTTGATAAAAATGCAAACAAAAAAAATGAATGAATAAATTAAGCAAAAATATTATTTTTTAAAATTAAAATTCTAACATTGTAAGGTAAGTGCAGATTTTATTAAAAATTCGTATACCCCCCTTCAAATCATAAGATTTAACGTACAATAAGATTAATTGTTATTTGATAAACTAAAAACAATTTGTTTTGAAAAAAATACGATGAAACGTTTCATAACCTCTTTTAATCATAAAATGATAATTCATGGAAATTGAACGAGTTTGTGTCCTCAGTAACATTTTTATTTTATTATCATGTTTCATTATTCAATAAAAAAAAGGCAGAAATATGTTAAGAAATGCCCAAGGCACAATTTCCTTTAACGTAGCTACAAACGCCGTCTAATCAATTTATTTTCACTCATACACTTCATGAATTTCAAAAATGGGTTAACAAATATGTAAATTATCTCAAAGTCCATGAAACAATACAAAATAAGAGCAGAAGTTTCAAACAGGTCTGTAAATATAAGATTTGTATTGCCTCAGTAGACCTTTGAGCATAATACAATGAAGCGCATTGAGGTGGTAAAAATTTCCGTTTGCTTAAACTTGTCATGATGTTTTGGAAATAACTGTAAAAATCCATCGTCAATTCAGTGTATCAAAGTGAACTAACAATTGGTAGTTTTATGACACACCACTTCACAAGCAGCATTTGACGCAATGATTAACTTTTTAAATATACAAGGTCATTGTATCGACCATAGAACTTACGAAATGATGACTTTAAACGAGACTTCTGATATTCTTGTTTTGTCATTTCAGAATTTCAAAATGAATTTCAAAAATGGATTTGACTTCAATATGTAAATTATTACCTCAAATGCAGTCATTATACACTTAATGCTGATCCACCACTGAAGGTCTGTAATTACTCTATTCTGATTTGCATCGCGTCAAAAGACTTTTGAGCATAATAAATTCGTTTTCAGGGTTAGGGTTAGAGATTTATTATTTCATCTACCAAATTTAGAGAAAACTTTGCTTGAAGACAATATTTTTTTTGAACGGTCAAAGGTATGGTTTTGTGACATTTTCTCTTTCAAAATTACTGAGTTTTTTTTTCTATATTTTTTCTTCATTTTGAACATTAATTTTTTTTCCATTTTTTTTTTCATTTTGAACATTAAAATGCAATGTTTGTTTAAATTTCCAGTAATTATTCGTTCAGAATTATGTTACGCAATTGTTTTATTTAACCTACAGTCATATTACTACGTGATTTTGGTTAAGGACAAATGATACTATATTTTGTCAAAAATCTCGACAAAAACAACTTAAATCATGTTCATGGTAGTAAACTTCAAAACTTTAACCAGATTTTTTTTTAATTTCTCATCAAAGTCACTCAATAATGGGAATTAAACTGTCTAAAAGTTGTACAGATTATTGAGGTTGGTTCCAGAAAGGTGGGATTTAGAACAAGATAAAAAGTTTACACCTTCGTTTTAGTTTACCACCTTCGTTTTAGTTTACAAATGAATTATTTGTATCATTTACTAATAAAAAAAAACAACAAAAATTTATATACAACAGTATGTACCAGTGTAGGCACTCATTTTTTGTTCGTGTCATATCTCCTTAAGATAGATTTTGATTTTTTTCAATTTTTAACAAACATTGCAGAAAGTTTGTATCTTTCAATGAATTTTGCCTTTCTATTTTTAGCTTCCTGTTCTGTCTATTTCAGTATTTATCATCAATTGTCAAATTTTAGTCTTAATTGACACCAAAAACAAACCTCAATTAATTTACGCTTTTATATGATAAGAATATATATGTATTTTAAACATAATTCTGAAATCACCTGCTTTAAATTTGATTAAAAATCCAGTAAATGAAGTTTAATTGTAATATAAATTCTTTGGAAGTTTTTTTTTTTAGTAGAATTTGAAGATTAACGTGTCAGTTTTTTGTGAAATAAAGGAATAACTTGTATCCAATGAAATCTGTTCAAAAAAGAGGAAAAAGAAAATAAAAAACATACCCTCAAAAGAGCCATTCTGCAATCTGTAACATGTAATACCATTATTTAATTTTGGTTTTATATGTCTTCCATTTAACTTGTCTGGGTTAAGTAGGACAAAAACTTAAATGCCTAGTTAAAAAAATATTTTTTCCCCGTAAAGGCAGCCTGAATTTAATCACTCTGAAGTCTTTAAAGTTAGGTATTTTGGATCAGGAGCATTAAATTATTCATTATTGACAAAAATTAACAGAATCTGGTTTTAAGATGCTGTAACAATTAGTCAGGAAAAAATTAAGTCACAAAAACAATATGCTTTTAATTTTGTTTTTATACAATATTTGAATACTGATTGTTCTGTTTTCTTGTTAAATTCTCAGGGCTCTCGGTCGTCTTTATGGTTCCACGGGGGATGTTTACTTTGTTCGACAGGGGATGTTTACTTTTTCCTGACACCTTATCCCCGACTCTAGAATTTCTGGGAAACCGAATATATTCCGATTTGACAAATTTGTATTTCTGTCGATTTTTAAGCACATTTTTTTTATTTACAGTTTATGGAAAATATGTTTATTCTTTAAAAGATCAACTAAATTATTGAAGGAGTTCCGACATATTAACTAGATAAATTATTATCAGGAATAGCAGACGCATGTTAAATGATATAAATTTTCCAATATCTATACTTAGTGAAATCTCGAGATTTTGTAAAGTATGTAAAGGATGCAAAAGGGAATAAAAATTTTAGTCTTTGTATCAAAGAAGAAGGATATGGAGATAATGAACAGTCTTCCATATCAAAGTCTATTAAACAATACAAAATAGGAACATAGCAAACACGGACCTGGTTGTTGCCCTAAAAACGCAACCAAATTTCTGAAAATTCTCATCACTGGTCCCATTGTTTTCTTTCATTTTTTTGTAAATTACTTCCGAACGATCAAATCAAAACCATAGAAAGCTTGATACAATAAAATATTTTATTATATGATTGAATAATTTCCATTCCTCTGATTTGCTGAGATCCAACTTTGTTAGAAAATACTACGTTGTATCAACCTGCACGTGACCTTCCAGGTAAATACATGGATTTATTTCCTCTACATTGATCTAAAAATAGATCGGGAAATTCCAATTGATACAAATGGTTTTGGAAAGCTTTTTAAACGACGATGACTTTTTCATGTGAACAAAACATAAGCGGATAAATATTTTCGGGTGAGGGTAGTAAGCGAGGAAGCAGGGATCCCCCTTCAATACTTTTACTGAACAACAATTTTTCCATTTTGGCAGTCAGTTTTCCCTGATAATACTACTTCCTTTCAAAATCTATCCTATAAAAAGGACTGACATATTTTTTTTTTTGGCAATTAAAATTGATAAAAAAAATATTTCAGTTGAATTGATACGACTGGTAAGGTTTATTTACATTTTAATTCGACTTCTCTCTTGTATTTGGCTAGGATTTAATTAAATGCAAACAAGAAATGAGCTGTATAATTTTATCAGTGAATCATATAATAAACAATTACAATTGCTGTTAAGTTTTGGTCAGTACAATGATTTATCCATCTTTGAAGTACAATATTCGGGCTTGGTGAATATTGTATTCCTCAGATGGTTGAATCATTGTATTGACCTCAAAACAGCAATAACTTTATACTATTGCCTCTTTAGATTTTATTAGATTTTTGGTCAGAAAAGACACACAATAATGAAAATGCAGTTATTTCCATGATTTGTCGTATGATAAATATTCCTCAAACAATATTACGTAAGAAATGCTTAATTTTATTGCCATTATACAAGGGGTTATCAAAAAGGTCATGGACTAGCGCCATAAAATTAAATCGCTTTAGGTGCATCAATGAATATTAAAATATCTAGTTATCATCATCTTCTCTATCTATAGAATAAATCACAGATCACAAATTTTACTTTTTAATGAATTAGTAAGGTTTTTGTAAGCAATGGTATGTCCATGCGGCTCAACCTCGAAACGAAGATTTTTTTCTACCTAATTGTAGCTAAGAAAAACTATTATGATATGAACATTTGACATCCAAATATCCCGTTAATTCAGATATGTGTTGAAACACTATTGTTCCATTAAATCGTAAATTTTCACCTCATTCTGAAAGTTCTATAAAATTTCATATGGTGTATCCAAATAAAGATTGCCTTGAAAAGAGGGTAGGGTTTCCCTTTTTAACATTCTATAAAGTTTTGCCCGAAGAAAAACTGGTACACACCTAGAAAATGTTTAAGCTGGCTACGGAGAAATAATATGCATCAATAAAACTTGTTTTTAATACTAAAATAGATTCAGTAAAAAAAAAGGAATGCACAGTTAATTTTGGTTCGAATTCAAGGTGTGAAAATTCAATCGCATCAAAAAATGACGTTGATCATGTGTTGTAGATTTTGAACTCCAAAAAGCAAAATATGCTGGCAGAATCAAGTGAGAATCTCTTCCATTGTCTTAATACATTTGGAAAATCATATGCATTGAAAGCCCCTGTTCATGACATTGTATAGTCATATAAACAAGACGGATTGAAGTCCTTCGTCAGCTCCAGGAAATCTCATCAAAATAAGTGAATGAGGTAAAAAAATAAGTGAATGAGGTAGAAAAACAAGAGGCCCGCGGGCCTTATAGGTCACCTGAGTATTGTGTAACAACTTTCAAACAATTAAATTTGGTTCGTGTTTAAACTGGAGGCAATGAAATTCACAATTTACAATTTTGAATGAGGTATCATTGTTTATCACAATTATTAACTTAGCATGCTTACTCTGTTTACTTAATACCCAGAGGTAGATCAGAGTAACAAAGAGAAAATGCACTTCCTCTTTATAACCAGTTGTGCACCTCACCCCAAAGGAACCACTGACCCAGGGCCATATATTTCAAAATTTTGCAAATTGTATCATAAAATGGTAGATTAATACAAAAGAGCAGATTTCAAAGCATTAATTTATTTTCAAGCTATGTAACCCCCCCCCCCTTTGACCCTTGGGGCATTAAAAACCACTTTGCGAGATGCACCTTTCTTCATCATAAATATATATATATAAACTTGGATCATTGGCTTAAAACCCAGAAGCAAAGAAAAATATTTACAAAGAATTAATGTATTTTTACTATATAATCAATAGAGCCCCGACTTAACACCAGAACTCCTGACCCTGGGGCCATAAAATTCACAATTTTGGAAGAGACACTCTTGCTCATCATAACTATGTGCTTAGTTAGTTAATCTAATACCCAGGAGCAGAGAAGAAGATTTTCAAAGAAATAATGTATTATCACTATATAATCTATAGAGCCCCGCCCTAACACCAGAACCTCTGACCCTGGGGCCATAAAATTCACACTTTTGGAAGAGACACTCTTGCTCATCATAACTATGTGCTTAGTTAGTTAATCTAATACCCAGGAGCAGAGAAGAAGATTTTCAAAGAAATAATGTATTATCACTATATAATCTATAGAGCCCCGCCCTAACACCAGAACCCCTGACCCTGGGGCCATAAAATTCACACTTTTGGAAGAGACACTCTTGCTCATCATAACTATGCGCTTAGTTAGTTTATCTAATACCCAGGAGCAGAGAAGAAGATTTTCAAAAATAATACATTTTCACGATATAATCTATACAGCCCCGCCCTAACACCAGAACCCCTTACCCTGGGGCCATAAAATTCACAAATCTGGAAGAGGCACTCTTGCTCATCATAACTATGTGCTTAATTTGCTTATTAAATACCCAGGAGCAGAGAAGAAGATCTTCAAAGAAATAACGCATTTTCACTATATAATCTATAGAGACCCACCCTAGCACTAGAACCCCTGACCCTGGGGCCATGAATTTCATAATTTTGGTAGAGGACTCAATGCTTATTATATTCATGCCATTAGTTTGCCTGCTTGATGTCCAGGAGTAAAGAAGAAGATTTTTAAAGATTTCATTAATTTTAGTGGTTTTGGCCCCACCCCTCAGGCCCCAGGGGGGCGGGGACCATGAAATTCAAAATTTGTGTTTCTCTTAACCCATAGATGCTGTATACCAAATTTGGTTGAAATTGGTTCAGTGGTTTCAGAGAAGAAGTTGAAAATGTTCAAATGTTAACACACGACACACGACGTATGACGGACGACGACGGACGAAAACGGATAGCATTAGGTCACCTGAGTGACTCAGGTGACCTAAAAAACAGAAATTGAAAACAATGACGTAGTCGGACGTCATAAAAATAAACGGCGACTGTGCCGGGTAATGCTATAATGTCATTTTTATTTCATAATAATTTGGGAAATAATGAACGTATCAAGCTAAAATTTTCAATATTTGTTTATTTTTTGTTGTTTTATGTTCTTTAAAAATTTTGTAAGCTCAGACTATATAGTACTAATTTTATAACCTCAGTCCACGAACTTTATGAAAACCCGTGGTACATCCGGTTAAACAGAAAAAAGATTGAAGTGATTGACATAATAGTTAAAACTTAGATGAAGCTGTTGCTCGATGAGAATTACACTGACCCACTGTTTTCTTTGCGATCTTAAGTAAGGCTATAAGAATATCTTTCAAAAACATTTTTCTAAAAAATCCTTAATATTATTAATTTCACAAGTGGCAAATAAAATTTACATTGTTTTATTGAAAATCGAATTTTTTGTTGTTTTTGAATTGTTCTGATATGTTTTCTTTTTGTTTGATTGTTTTTCGTTTGTTTGTTTTGATACCATACTTTTCTTTTTCATTTTTTTAAATTAAATTACTCTCTCAATCGATCTTAAAACGCTTCATACAATTTTTAATTGAAGGATTTTAAAATAAATACCGAACTCTTAAATGTATTTATCTTGTCATATTGTAAAATTATTTTGTTTAAAAATTTCTGATCTTACACACAGATACTCTGATTATGATGTTTCAAAAAATGCTTAGATTTCTAACAGACAATATATATGTAGTTTTTCTCAATGATATGTAGGATTTCCCCAAAAAATTTTAATTTTTTTCTCCTAAGCACTGGAAAAGGAAATATAATTGGAAAACATTAGTAATTTGTCTATAAAAAACAGATACATGTATACATGTAGTCAGATCACACTCAGTAAAGGTTTACAGATGAAAACAAATTTCAGAATATGTTACCTTGGTGCTAAAAGTGTAAAATAAACTCTAGAAAAATATGCCAAGCCGGGTAAATTTCATGAAGAAAAATGAAATAACAAAAATTCAGCAATATAACATAGCCTGATTTTAAACTTTGACCTTTACTCGGCACTCGGGGCCATTGAGCAGTGAGGGATCTTTATCGTGCCAACGTCTGCCGCTGACACGGGGCCTCGATTTTTAAGGTCTCATACGAAGGACCCGCAATTTTTACTTCAAAGTGCCGAGCACATGGCGAAGGAACAGTTGCTACCTATTTCAACGACTAGGTTAGTCTCGGCCGAGATACGAACTCACGACGTCCCGATCACGGAGCGAGCGATCTACCGACTGAGTGTCCATATCTGTAATAATATTGAAATATTACTAATATTTTTCAATTCTGTTTCATTTTCCAGTTAGGAGAAAAAAATCTTAGAAGTATCCATATTTCTAAACTTGTGACGTGATATTAAGCCTCCTCCAAAGAAAAAAAAAATGTTTGTATGATCTGTCCTTAACAGTGCTGCAAAAATCGACCACGTATTCAATTTACAATAGTTACTTCCATTCATATATTGACTCGATATATCCCATAAGCTTGGAATAAAAAAATACCAAAGAGTCTGGCCCATCTATTTCATATTTAGATAATTTAATAGAAAAAAAGACGCTAATGGTAACTTAACAACAAAGCTTTATGATCAACGCGATGAATTCAACTTTTTAATCGTCAACTTCCTTTACTTATGTAGTAATTTATCTTTATCACCTACATATGGTGTTTATGTCTCTCATTTGATTCTATAAACAATAACATACTTACACTGTAACGTACTAGAATGACATTCACACACCCTGGTAAATTGCAAAGTTCAATAATATTCGCTTCACTATAAAAATGAGCTTTTAAACACATGTAGCTATAATCCCTACTATATTGAAAAGTGCTTGGAGCTAGTAGTGCCATGTTGCTTTAATTCATAATTTAACATTAAAGACGCCTAAATATTACATAACTCCGGTGCATGAGGATGTTTATTCCTGCGGAATTTATCTCGAAATAAAATGTCATCAATTTCATAGCGTACAGATATCCATATATCATTGAACTTTTACGATTTGTATAGCCACTTTTTTATGTTTTAAGAATTTTGAACTTGTCACGTTACAACAGTTGATGCAAATGACGTCGCTTTGGCCGAGCCCAGAAGAGACCCAATATATACAAATGCAATTTTCAGAATTCAAATTCATCAATAATCATGCTGTATTACAACGCACTTTGAAAAATTACGCATTTTGAAAATAAAAATTCAAAGTGTCTTAAATTTGGGACCAAATTAACGCACTTAAAAAATAAAATTTCTTTTCAAAGTGCGTTAATATTGACCATGTTAACGCACTTTGAAAAAAAAAGTTTATGGCTTGGTCAATATTCCTGCAAATCTTAGGTATGACAAAAAATTGAACCTGTTTGATTACTCCTCGGTAATGAGGTCACTTCTGGATGTGAAAGTGAGCGATTTTGAATTTTTTATACTTTGAAAATTCTTTCTCAATTAAATGTTTTACTGTACCTATTTGTTCCATTTTTAATGCATTTTATATGTAAACTAAAATTCATTAAAAAAAATTTTCAATGTCATACCAGTTATACAAATACTTACGAGGGTTGTCCGTAAAGTTCGTGCACAAGCTCAAATTTAAAGAAAGATGGTGTCATTGATATTTATTATTAACATATTTACAATCTTTTACTAAATATCAATTACAAAATGTAAAATAATATTCAATTTCAAATTAATAATCATAATATTGGCTTCATTATCAGACTTGGGTTGGTGACCCGGAGCACCGCAAAATTTTAATTAAAAAGTTATATATCACATTATAAATTTCATTTGTATTTTGTAAAATTCTGTGGATATTCGGATTATTTTTACATTACGAGGTTGACAAAAGTTATAACTACAAACCTGCAAAAATTGAATGTTCAGAGTTTAGAAGTGGCTGAGAAATCTAGGTTAGAATATCTTAAGACAAGATCGGCTTTGTTTGAAAAAGGGAAGTTTTCGGAATAGGCGGAGTAGTGAGCAGTGATAAAATTCTGCGTAGACATCGGAAAAACACCAACAGAGACCCCTAAATACTGTAAACAGTCGGGAAAATATGGTATAGAAAGCAGTTCATAAGTATTTAGTTGAAAATAAAATTTTCAGACGGAAGGAACAGTTTACATGATGACATGCGTGAAGGAAAAACATCATTCCGAGATTGCGGTGCTGTAAAAAGTTAATTTCGTAACGTGACTTTGTCGTATTTCCTTAAATATTGTCAGAGGTAGGATGATTGCAAGTAATGAGACAGGCATTGTTAAATATTATTTTACGTATGAAACCTAAACATTTTGTGCACATTTGTATGATTGGATAAAGTGACATAAGAAATGTATTGAGTTAAACAGTGACTATGTTGAAAAAAGTTACATTTACTCGTATTAAGCTTTTGACGTCAGGTAACTTCAAGGATTTTCGTTTTAGTGCTCCGGGAATGAGTGTGTGTCTTTTTTGTATCTGATAAAAATATGACTATTTGTGCTTTGTTTTCGTTGAAAACTTGCATATTAATGAAATGAAACATGAATTTAGTAAAAAATAATAGTTTCATATATTTTATCAATTTTTGTCAGTAATTATCAATGTTGTCCACGAACCTTACGGACAACCCTCGTAAATTTGGGTGTAGCGGCTTCGGCACCGGTAAAGGATTCTTAGGCACACAGTCATATGTTTTGCAAAGATATATAGGCATTGAAAACTGGGGAGTCCACTTTCAATTTGCTACCGGCGGCATTTACAACGTGTAAGAAAAATGTTGGGCAAAGAGACCTTTTACTTGTCTTCTCCTTGTTCCCAATGTTGTTAAATAAGTAAGTATAAATTAAAACGTTTATTTTCGAAAGATATAACTAATTCAAAATAATTCTCTCAATTATCAAAATCTGAGTCCAGAGTTTTTTGTTTTTTAGATATTTAGATATTTTTTTTTCAAAGTGCGTTAAATGTCTCCATGGAAAAATGTTTATGTACACTCGTAACGCACTTTGAAAAACCGAGTTTATAAATAAAAAAAATATTGAAAGACGCAACTTATGAACTTTTCTTTCAGTGACCTTGAACTTTCACGAATGACATGGGGTCTAGGTCATGCCATGCCCTAAGGTCTTAAGAAGCCTTTGTGTGAAGGTGTAAAATCAAGTTTTTGCACAAGAGAGATATGGACCTAGCACTGATTGTGAACTTTTTCTTACGTTCTTCAACTTGCCCACGTGACCATGCCCCCCCCCCCCCCCCAAAAAAAAAAAAACTTTGTTTGCCGGTGTAAAATAATTAATTGAATTTGTTATTATTGTACATGTGTACATAATCTTGATGATGTATTCTATACATCGCAAGAGAGAATGCATGATCATATATCTTGAGGAATGTGCATTCTTCGAACATTTTAAATAAAAATAGAAACTTTAAGATTACAGGTCGAGGCCAATTGTACGAAAATCAAAATAAAACTTTAATTAAACAAAGGTTTTACATCTTCAATGTTTATATACCTGTGTATTTTATATGTTATGGGACTGTGCAGAAAACACAGCAACACAGATCATGATGTAGGAATTGAATCAAATTATACTGGGAAAAATAATTTAGGGATCATATTTTTACACAAGAATATTACTTTCATATCCATGAATTTATGTGACAACAAGGCTTAAGTAGTTTTAGAATATGTCATTAACACGAATCGATACTAAAGTCACACGTGTTTAATGAGTTTTGGGACATATTCGTATTAATCCAAAACTTTGGACATAGAAGGTACGTGGCGTTCAAAAGTAAGTGGAACAATTGAAGCATTAATGTATTAAAGAGGGTTTTCTTTAGTGAACATAAAAAAAATTCCGACCAGAACTGGTAATAAGACGCTATGAGGAGTGTTGAGATGGGTTATACACTTTAAAAACTTGAGATTGGTTATACAGTTTAAAAACTTGAATAAATGAAGCAAACAAACCAAATGAAATTTTAACAAAACTTGATAAAAAAAGACAAAACAAAATTTTGACAACAATAACAAATAACAAAAATATAGAAATGATTTGTCTATCAGCAGCACGTCCCGGAGAGAGTCCTTTAAAACGAAGTAAATGGATTCCAACACCCTTGCTGAAGATTTGAGTTCAAGTTTTGAATTTCCTCTTGTAAATGTATCTTATTTTTCACCAATAATTTCACAAATATCACACACATATAACTAAGTGCTTTCAACCTTTCACAATACTATCTGGATTATTTAGCTTAAATGGATAAATTTCAAAAAGGTGAATTCGTTATTCAAGATAAACACATAACTTTTAATTGCTGGTCCCGAGGTGTCCGTAGGGACCGCCGTACTCTGTTGTACACAGTGGATCTCTCACATTTGCCACCGTAAATGCAAAACCATTACATATTGCAAGCCTTTCCCTCTCACCTTGGACTGCCGACTGGCTATTGTAAAAGTAATAAGCTGCAGTACCCCGTCCAAGATCTGATAATTACGAAACGGGACGAAAGCCAGAGGAAACAGGACCTTAGGGAAAATATGATAAAACAATCATACTAAACGCATAGGCTAAAACAAAAAACATTTTACAAATTGCATTTTCAAATACCTATAATTTGAGTACCCATCCCGGCTACTTCATTATAACAAGCCAAACAGGTCTTATCTCGGCTGTGACTTCCCGGGTACTACCCGAGCACGAGCTCTCAGGTAGGTAAAATTACAAATCGAGGGGTTTCCCATAAGATAAAGAACGATATTTACATTCACGCCAATGGAGTATCTTAAGGGATTAAATTTAGTTTGTTACAAGGAGGCATGTATAGTATAGACGAATACTCAATGTAGCAGTGATGCTGGAAGCTAACAAAACTCGAGGAGAGACTTTATTTTTCCCAAAGCGGAATTAAACTATCAAAAAGGAAAAAAGTGGGACGTCCAAGTGTACGGCAGTCGTTATTTGGCCAATTTTGCTAAGACATACCGCTTCCAAAGTGCTCTTAAGCTTAATACTGGGCATCAGAGACAACGGACATACGGATTTCTACACAACCGTTTGAAACAGACTTCAGGAAGTAAATTTCAAGGCTTGCCAACCAGCTTTACGTTCTGTATTAAAATTAGAGTGCCGCAGAAATCGACTACAGTGGACAACAGAACACAAAAGTTTGGCAATAACGTCAGTAATATTGGTGTTCTGTCCTTTTCTCAGACGAGTCGCGATTTTGTTTTGACTTCCATGTTGACAGAAGACTTGTCTGGAATGCAAATGGGGAAATAAATGCTGATTGTGTCATTTCTGAGCAATACAGAGTAAATAGGGGTTTGATGATGATTTGGGCAGACATAAGTATTGACTGCAGAACTGAATTGCACGATATTGAAGGCAACCTGAAAGGTTTAGAATACCGAAATGATATTCTTAATCCTGTTGTTAGATATATTGTATGTACTCTGGGGGAGGATTTCATCTTAATGGACGATAATGCTCGACCTCAGAGTCCGAATCGTAAACAAGTACATGGAAAGTGAAACAACTTAGCGCACGGACCCGCCAAGTCGTTTTCTAGACCTGATATATTAGGAATTATATATTAAGAGTAAGGTGCGCTGATTTTTACTTATTATACTTTTGTATAATGAATACAGGCAGAGCATTGAAATCCAGTTTAGCCTCTCCTCTATCATTCTATCAACAAAGAAGCAAAAATTCAATACTAGACGAATACTTTGGAAGGTAATTTTTTGCTGTTGTAAAAGCTTGTGTTTTATGGTATTTGGAAAGTGCTGCTAGAATTGTATGGCTAACAGAATCGATGACAATTCATTAATAATATGTACAACCTGTGATAAATTTGGTAAGGTTTCATGCAAAAGAAAAAATTCTGTTTCAAAAAATTAACATTCTAGCAGCATTTGGATTGGCCCTAACGCTGTAATTACATACATAATTTTGCAATTAATAAAATACATTTTCTAAGGACTTTTCATTTTTTCGTAAAGACAATTTTCTATTTATAGACATTAGGTGATGACGTTTTATTGAAGTGCTGAATTAAGCCTAAGACTCTATGACGTCTACATAATGGATAATGAACGATTTAATGTTTTATCTAGTGGTTTGCGTGGGGCAGTAGTTAGAGTGCCTGCTCTAGAGTCGTAAAGTAAGCAGTCAATCCTTAGGTCGCGGGTTCGAATCTCACTGTGAGACGTGGAGACCGGACCTTCGGATGAGACAGTATAAACCGAGGTACTGTTTCGCAGTAGGTGCTGGCACAAAAAGATCCCTCCCTACTCATTGGCCCTGAGAGCCGAGAATAAGACAAAATTTGCAGCTCTCCAGCGGCAAATGGTGTTGTCTCCACATGAATAAAAAATTCTCGAGAGGGACGTTTAACACTATACAATCAATCATTCAATCTATTGGTTTTCCGATTAATCAACGTTACATTTTACAAAAAGGTCTATTCGCCAAAAATGATCTAGGTACTGCCTTAAGTTACCCTCATATTTGCTGAAAAGAGTCTTTAGCTTACCAAAACAATTTATATTGGAGATCAGGACAAACCCTTAGTTCGTACAATCCCAGTGTCAAGCATGAACTTCAAATTTACAAAGTTACGAATCACAAAGTCATGACGTTAAGAAGATTGCGCAAATAAAATGATACCCTAATACCTCAACATTATGTTTGCATAATGAAAATAAGAAAAAATAAGTATGATTAATCAAAATACAAACAAAAGAAAGAACAAGACAGGTTTTATTATACGTACCGTTTTTGGACTTGGTTTTGGATGATTCTGTGAACTATCCAATAGTTCATTTTTACAAACGTGCAATCATTATTGTACAAAATAAATTTTGATTATTATTTAAGGAACATAAAAAGATCACAGGAAGATAAAAAAAAAATATGTCCATTTTTTATTTTTTATGCAAATTTTTCATTACATCAAAAGCTCATTTTGTTTTAGAAAACACAGGTCAAAAATTTGTCTATCTAGCAAATTTATTTATTTTATGCACTAGTAGAAGCAAATTAAATTCGGCTGTCATACTTTGCCCTTCAATAATTCTTAAGATTCCTGATTTTACAAAGAAAACATATTGTTTGTCTCATTTTCGTCTCATTTTTGTATGGTCACTTCTCAGATTTAGGTCGAGGTAAGAAGTTTTTAGGATTTGCTGCAAGGTCCTCTACTGTGTAAGTAGGCCTCTGTACACAATCAACCCCATCCATGCTTGAGAGAACTTTCATAGGACCCTTTGGATCATTGTAATAAATTCCAACGCTGTCACGAATTCCCAAACTTGGATCTTCAGGAAAATAATTCAAAGCAGAAGGAATAAGCTGACGTCACCGCCGACAGTTTGCATAATGGGTGTTTCTGACGTATGGGGTATGTGATGGATACCTAAGGTGACCCATGCAACAAGGTCCTGAAAGTAAAAAAAATCAAGTACACTATGCTTTCAAACAATAGAGTTTGCAAAGGTAGTTTACATGAATTTCATATCCCTTGTTATTACATGTAATCATTGAAATGATTACTATGTTAAAACCACTTGCATTGCTCAGAGGTTAGAGCGTGCGCTCTAAGACTTCCTGAGTACGGAATTGAGAAAGTCTAAAATTTCAGCCCTCTACCGTAAAAAGTTTGCAACTTAAAATAAGTGGAAAATTCTAGGGATGTTAAGCAGAAGAAATTAAATTCGACATTCAGATACAATAAAACATAACCCACCTATTTCGTGCATTGAAAATTACTTGAAAATAAGCCTGTTTTGAAAATAAGCCGGTCATAAATTTTGCATAAATTCAGGATGTGCGTTTAGTTGTCTCTATTGGTAAAACCTAATAATTTTTAAAACGGGCGCACAGAATTACGATACTTAATCACTATTCATTTAGCTCAAGATTACGGAAGTTCATCTGGATATTCTATTTTGGAAAAGAGTTAGTAGTTCTCAAACTATCGATTACCATTTATTTTCTTCAAGTTGATAAAAAGTCGTGAGTATATTCTTGTCGCTTACCAGTTTTTTGCATTGATAATAATACGCGATTTGAAAATAAGATGATTTTGAAAATAAATTCCCCACTTTCTTACTAAAACTTGAAATGCGCCGCAGGTTATTTTCAAGGTTTTAGGGTATATCAACATTGTCTTTAATTCTACATTTAGATATATCGACGGCGTTTTCTCAACAAAAAAGACATATTTATTAATATACTAATGAAATCGAAATGAAACACAACAAAAAAATCTTGTCACATTTGTTTCATAATTGGATATTTAACTGATAATAGATATTAATGAACGTAATGAACAACAGCCGGATTCCCCTTAAATCTTAATGATGTCATTTTATGACACCCAATTCATAAAAAAGTGCCTACAAAGAGTGAACATTTCGGTAATTGTTTGTTTATCGTGTCTTGGAAATTAATAAATAAATCTGCCTTACAAAAAGAGACGTATGTGAAAGTCGATATACATAAATAAAAAATTCAAATCAACAATTTTTAAGAACGTTAACGAAAATCTCCCATTGGACTCACATGGGCTGACTATACCCTATATCAGCTGAGGTGTTCCGAATGACAATGATTCATTTATTTATGCCGCACAAACTCGATCTAAAATTACATTATAAACAATTAAAAATGCCATAATTCCGTCACAAATCAATGAACCCATTAATGCACTCATTGATACATATCCATTAGATACATTTAACATAAAAAATCAGGTTTCATCGGTAGGGGACTAATAAGATAGAAATGGGAACGTGTACCGTGACAAGGTGAATTTCAATCGAGAAACTGTATTCACCTCTTTTTAAATTCGCCCAAATGAGTTTGAGGCGTACGGGGTGATAAAGACGCTTATTACTTTTCAAATAAATTGTTCGGAATTTTATGAATTTGAATGGGTCGGGTTGTCCACAGTTTTTCTAAAAAACGGGTGGAGATAGAAACTTGAAACTTTCAGGTATGATAAACCTATGTCTCTAGTTGTGGCTTTTGCAAATAGAATGAATATTGACCGATATTTACATGTTTTGACTTCTGATAACGCTGTCCACACGATGACTAAGGGCACGATTTGCAGTGTTTACATGAAAAATAATTACTTCTTGCTCTTCATGTTTTTTTAAAAATGAACTTTGCAAAGTAAGTAAATTCGCTGGTTCGAATCCCATTGTGGGACGTGGAGACTAATTCCTCGGATGAGCCCGTACAATTTTAAGTCCTTTTTACCAGTAGGAGCTGGTACAAAAGATATCCCTCACTGCTCAATGACCCTAACTGCCGAGAAAAGAACATAATTTGAAGCTCATATGACGTATCCATATGAGTGAAAAAAATCTCTCGAGGGACGTTAAACATTAAACAATCAATCAATAAAAATTGGGAATTACAAATTATAGCAGTTGAGATAGAATATCCTCTATCTCGCTCTCCCCCCTCTCTTTCTGAACAAATCTCTTTCGGGGAAGTCTCTAGAGCATATTTAAGGAAAAAAATAAGCCTAGTTTATATGTACGAGTTACAGGGAATGCAAGTTGAAGTTTACCTCTTGTAGAAATGGTTCATCTCCTATTAAGTTTTCAAAATTTACAACTCGGTCCTCTCCATCAAAGGTAGAGTATTTAGAGCTACTATATTGTTCAGATTCTTTTCTCTTTGTGACTGCCAATTGATACCTCATCAATGATGCTCCCGGTTTATTTCCTACTTCTTCTCGGAACAGATTCTTGGACATTCCTCTTAATAAAAGCCGATACGCTTTAGGATTTCCAAATTTATCTTTGTTTTCTTCATTGTAAAAAACATGATATCGGGGTTGGCTAAAATTATATTTGAAAGCGGCCTCTCTCTCCGTGGCATAATTTACTTTTACAATTTTAGTTTGGAACCATTTTTTGGGATATCTCCCTTTTAAGAATTGATTTGGCACTTTTTCTTTTCGTATATCGTAAGTAGAATAGCTATTTTTAGTGCCTCCAATGTCAAGATCAACCTTAAAATTAAACATGTGATGATGAAGAATGCCAGTAGCTTGTGTGTTTATCTGGAAGCCATATTTACAGCTGTCTTGGACGTAAGACGGCGAAACAATCCCTGATGTCGTTACTTTACTTTCCATGGCGCCATTGTTGTAGAACATAAAGTCATAGATATAGTCATAGTTTCCAAGAGTAGATATCATTCGGAGAACAAGTACATTTTTAGGTGCACCTTCGTAATAGCCAGATGGGTAGTCGTCTGCAACATAATGTCGTCTGAGTGGGATACCAGTATTGTGTTCGAATACGCAAATAGAGTTCCTTTTTATGACTGGTATATCTGAAGTTTCCGACATAAACCTTGAATCGGCAAAAGTTGCGTGAGATGGGCAATCAACACCTGGAACTAATGTCTGAATTCTGTTTCCAATCAAACCAATGCTGTCAAAATAGTTAGCAAATCTACCAAATGGTTCCGATGAAGAATAGAAAACTGTCATTTCTGAAAGACCTAACTGGTAAACTATCATTTCGTTTTTGAACTTTATTTGGAAAAGCTGAGGACCATGAGTAGGTGATACCCCAAACTGAAAGTCCCAGTTTATGTAGTGAACTGACTGGCCCTTGATTGAGTAACGTTTCCCGTCCGGTTCTACTTGTGTTGGAGGTCTTTGTGGATGTGCAGAAACACTTCAGGTGGATGTGGATCTGAGGGGAAACTCACGTGAAGTTTTTTCACCATTCCTTTTAGCCAAAACTTTCTAAATGATTGAAGCAAATCAAACAGTTGGCCATTGTACCACACATCTGCAGTCTGTGGTGTAGCAGTCCCGTTTATGGTGACAAGAACAATAAAATCAACAGGATTTAGGGTACTTGGACGTCGTCTTTGAAAAAAAGGAAACCAGTAACCTCGAAAGCCTTTATCACGAATTCCGGAAATTATTGCGGCATAAGGAATAATCATTTGAAACCCAAGACACCTGTTACTACAGTTTACTAGAGAACCCTCAAAACTTTCAAACAAAATATCACCAGCCAGCCTATTTGTCTCCTCAATGAGAACTTTGATTGCTGCTGATATTTCTGGATATGTGGCAGGTCTGAAGTAAAATGGGATATACTTAGGGTTTCCACAAAATCCTAAACGTGGAGCTAGCTGTACACAGTATTCTGCTACAACAGGACTCACTTTGCCACCATTAAAAACAGTGACCAACGCTTTCCGTATCATTTGTCGCTGAGGATTACCTTCGATGTCTTTCTTTTTAGGAAGAATTAATTCCATGGTGTAAATGTAGTTTGAAGACAAAGTTGCCTCACTTTGCATTGTCAAATTTAGACTTTGTTGTGAAAACATGAAACTGAAAATTGCTTTAATTTCCTCACTTGTCAGATCATGAGATGGCGGTGGGTTTCCAGGTTCAGTGAGATCAATGGAATTTCCAGATAGCGATCCATGACATTGAAGGCAACCATTTGGTATATTTATTTCATTTGTAGGGGCTGAAGAAAAAAAGAATAGGAAAGTTAGACGCCAGTAAATTTAAAAGCATTGCTCGCATAGAATCAAACTTTAAATAAATATTCATATATATATAATGATCGAGGTAGGTCAGTCTTGACACTCAAGCAGTCATGGTAGTTTTCATACAAAAGTTTGTTTAAAACTGAATGGAACTTAATTGTTTATTCGTTTAATTAAGGATAGCTGTCTTATATTTGGATTTTGTGATGTGATAAATCGATTGGCTTTCATATAATTTGCATAACTGCCGAATGCATACAATTATCACGCAAGCTAATCGATTGATTATTGTCATGAAATAAAAAAATCTGACAGTTATTTCTTATATTTTAATGCTCTGAATTCTACCAATCTACTTGCTGCTAGCCCTGCTTATGCTTAAATATCTGTCTCGACCTGTACGTGATTTTTTTAACCAACCAATGATATAACCATTACATATAACATATAACATATTTGTAATTTTATTCCTAATAAGAATATTATAATTTCAATTATAAAATCTTTGAGGGATAAGAAATGAAACAATATAGGCCTATCCTAATCCGCCCCATGTAGTCTATACTTACATTTTTGATAATGTGAAGCAGTCTCATGAGGACCTGAAATGTAAAAATAAAATATCGGTATTATTGCTCAAAATATTCAGACAAAATGCATGTACCCTATAACGGGTATTTTTACGTGCTGCTACTTATTACTAATTTCTACGATTTTTTTTTTATAAATCCGTAAACTTTACATGTAAAGTTTCACAGAAGTAAAAAAATGCCTCGCCTAAATTTTGAACATAGTACATGTTTTATATGCTATCACTGTCATTAGGCTTAGTACTTGGGGGCTATAAAATTACTTCTGACAACCGTTGTATTTAAGGAACTCTTTAAGTGAATATCAATTAGGATCAAACAAGATAATTTTAATTAATGCACACATTATACAAACATCGTCAATTACAAATTTTATCTGTTTTTCTTTGACCCATTCTTCTTTTTCACTTTTATTTGCTTACAGTAATAACTTTGGCATTTTAATACACTTAAATCCTTGTTCGCTGCAATTCTTTCAACTTAATCATGATGGTTTGTGTTATCTCTCTTTGTTTCCATTAAATGAAGACGGACACGTTGTGCGCAATAATAATGATGCGTAGACATGTTTATTGATTTAAAAGAATAAATTCAGGACATGTGATATATAAAGGTATGATGAAGTGTTATTTTATATTTTACATTTTACATTTTTATGCCAAAATGTCTTTTTCGATCAAACCGCTCAGGTATATTAATAGGTGACCTTTAATGATTAAAAAAAAGAATCGTATCACTTGGAGATATAGTTCAACCTTATAAAGAAAATGGTGTCAGGTCATTTCTCTCTAAAGAAAATGGTGTCAGGTCATTTCTCTCTAAAAATTTTTCTCTCCCAGGTTATTTCTCTCTCCTACCATTTCACGGTAGGTCATTTCACGGTAGGTCATTTCTCTCTCCTTCCTGGGTCATTTCACCCCATTTTTAATCTGGTCATATTATTAATTATTTACATTTTCATTCTTGTGTTATTAACTTTTGTCTCGTAAAATAAACTAAATTTTATCAATTTATGACCAATAAAATTCGAACGAGAGAATGTATCGGAATTTTATTTACGGTGGAAAATTTAATATTTGATATTAATGAAAATAAATTGATACCATTGTCCAGCCCTTGCTACTTGGAGCCCTCTTCTGTTAAGGGTAATAATTTTGAAACAAATTTTTTAACTCAATTAAAATAAATTTATTTGTTAAAAGAATTAATTTTTTACAAAAGCCGATGATGAAGTAAATAACAGTTTTAATAATATACAGGTTGACCTTACATGTATATATGACCTTTTTTATTATGTTTTTGAGTTTCTTACCAGTTGGCTGATGCTTGACACCTTTCACACTCGCAACAAGGAATGAAATCACAAGTGACCGTAATATCTAAAAAAAAGTCAAGATTTTTTGTAATTTATCTAGTTAAATATTCAAGTAAAGTTACAAAAATATACATCGAGAACATGAGTTTTAAAATTTAAAACATGTCAGTCAGTATCTGTCTCAATAATAAATTGTATTTGCTGACATGGTCAACATGATAAATAAGAAGAAAAAAAAATAAACTTGCATTATCTGGATACTTTGTTACATGTACATGTACCAAATCGTTTCTTATATGGTGAAACGGCAAATGATCTCTAGTTTATAATAAGTATTTTACGTAGATTTCGATTTTAACACTATTTAATACTTTTATTGTTCTTTCTAGTAAGTCACTACCGATAAGATTTTCCAGCTTATAAAGCATGTCATCTTTTCGTTTTATATCCTATTGTTTACATGTATACAATATGACATACGTAAAAGATTGGTTATCACACGCAAACGTCCACTCATACAATACGACTATTGAGAAGATCATATATGGACGTCTGAATACATCCTTTAGAACCAGGACCTGTTGAAGGATAAGCATCACCGGTCAAAGTCTCCCCTGCTCTTGTTATGGTCGGGCACATGACAAAGACCGTAGACAAATTCAGAATCAAATAATTGTCCAGTAATTTATTGGGGAAAAAGTCAACCAACATTCGACATCCTGATAGATTATATTTGCCTCAGCGTCAGCCGTAAATGACCCTAAGCAAACCCGAAGCAGAACCAGAGAGCAAACAAGGGAACGCGATCCGGGTTCAATTCTGTTAGGATGTGTCCGATCGGTACTGTATAATATTTGATATTGAAAATGGATATATACCTGAAAAAAGGAATAATTTATAATCATAACTTCCTTTAAAAATAAAATAACAAAAAATTTAACTTACCGTCAAAAGTCTCATTCTGCTATCTGTTTGTTAACAACAATGCAAAACACATTATTTAATTTCGGTTTTATACGTCTTCTGTGTACTTAAAAAAAGGTTTAATAGGACAAAAACTGAATTACAAACTAAAAAAAAACTTCGGTCTCCCGCAATATGAGGACTTAATGTAATTACGTTAAGGTGTGAAGGGAGCGTTTACTTAATCATTTACGACAGAAATTTAATTTTTTTTTTTTGAATTTTGAAATAATTAATAAGATAAAGTCACGAAGAGGATTGATTACTCTTCTACCGTAATATACAATGTAAAAGATAAAAATAAATTTCGATTAATGTTTTTATTTTGTGTAGAATTTCAGAAAATGTTTATTCAACAATCAAGCTTTTAACTAATCAATCAGCAAAAGAAAAAAAAAACATATTTACATTCCAATTACATATCCGATAAAAACGTTTTCACAAATTATATACCTGTATTAATCATTTGAATAAAAAATATTTATTTCCGCAAAATTACGTTTAATCATTATGTCATAAAAAAACTTCGCAAAACAAAACTAAATACCGGTTTTGGCGCTTGTTGACGTTAAGGGGGCCGACTATAGTTTTATTGTGTGAAAACTACAATAGCGAAACTCTTTATTTTTATACCATATATAACTTACATTAACTTCAGTGTACATGCAAAGTTTGGGAAAAATCTACCGTCCAGGTATTTTTGAGGGACCGTCTCAAAATACAGGTACATTTATTATAAGATTACATAGGAAAATGCTAATTTTTAGCTCTTTAAAGCAAATTATGCAAATACTACAATAGACATTTTGTTCAAACTATAATATTTTATGAGTAATACTATATGATACAATATATGTAAAAAACACAAAATTCTACCGTCTTGTTAAGAGAGGGGGCATCTCAAGATGCAAAAAAAAAGCAAATTTTACTATTTTTATAGAGTACTACAAAATATGACGTAAACAATGGATTCACAAGAAAACATAATAAAAATATTGGAGATATTCTAAAATTTCTATGCATTAAATTTCAAAAGCGCATGTTTATTACTTTTTCTGTAATAATATTTTTATTACCCCTTTCTTTAAGAGTTTCAGATTATTATAACGCCAAAAAGACACTGCAGCGACGTCAACCTACCTATCAAATGCAAAATCGGTTAAATAATCAGTTATATCAAATTGAAATTACATTTTTATACCTATAATTGCTTAATTTAGTTTAATTTTAATAATCAAGCGAAAAAAGTTGCATTAAAACAATAAATACGCTTCATTTTACTATGATGCGCGAAATATTGCGCAAGGAAACTATAGTCAGCCCCCTTAAATATTCTATACGTAACATTTGATTGATTGATTGTATATTGTTTAACGTCCCCCTCGAGAATTGTTCACTCATATGAAGACGTCACCGTATGCCGGTGAAGGGCTTCAAATTAAGACCTATACTCTGCACTCAGGACATTGAGCAGTGAGGGTTCTTTATCGTGTCAGTGCCTACCGTGACACGGGAGCTACGTTTTTTAGGTCACATCCGAAAGACCCGTGACTTTGACTTCTGATGCCGAGCGCTTGGCGAATGGACAGTCACTACCTATTTTTATCTCTTAGGTTTGACGCGGCGCCACAAACGTGAATCGAACCCGAGCCTCCCAATTCTTTGAACACCTAGATCAAAAAACTCTTTGACAAGCAGCTTTATTATTTCGAAAAATAAAATTCAAGCAACAACAAATAGAATAAATTACCTTTTATCAAAACATGCTCGCACCCTTCGAATTTTAGAAAATGCAAAGAACTAGGTACACCTTTGCCTTTTTTTTGGCCAGGTGAATTTCTGGAAAAAATGAAATTGCTTAGCTTTAGTTAACAATGCATTTAATATCACTAAGATCTCTCGTGATTGTGTATCTTCAAATTGGCAGTTCAGAAAAATTGTATAACGTTTTACAAATTAAGTATATGTATATTCTTTTTTTTATACGTTGATTTGACTTAGGAGAATAATAAATTCTTTCCTGATAAAACAAGTCGTGTTTCATCTCAAATTTAATCTTTTTTCAGAAAAGTATATATCATGCAAATTCAAAAAGTTTTTGTCCTTAGTAACGAATTTAATTATAATCATGTGTCATTATTCAATTAAAGAAAACCTGGATATATGATAAGAAATTCTCAAGGCAAAATGTCCTTTAACGCAGCTGTCTGATCAATTGATTTGCATTCATACACATCATGGATTTGATTTCAGTATGTAAATTATGACCTTGAATGCAGACATCATTCACAATGCTGATCTACCATTGATGTTTCAGACGGTCCGTGATAACTGTTTTGAATTATAGTGCATCAAAAGAGATTTGCTCATATCTACTGTTTGTTCTCGTATTCTTTTACCTAACCAAATACATGTACAGAGAAAAATTGGTCATTGGTATGGTTTTGTGACATTTTTCATTTTTTTCAAAACTAATTAGTTTTTTTCTTAAAGATTTTTTATTTTTAAGATGTTAAAAGGTTACTTGCACTTTTTGTTTATATTTTTATTTTAAGATGTAAAAAGGTTAGATGTACATTTTTTAAACATCTAGTAATTATTCGTTTAAAATTATGTATTGAAATTGATTAACTTAACCTGCAGTCATATTAACCTGCGATTTTGTCGAAGGAAACATGATACTTACATGTACTTTTGTCAAAAACTTAAACTTAAACTTTATAACTTTGACCAGATTGTTCATTTCTCTTCAAAGGCCCACAATAATGGGATATACATTATTTAAAAGTTGTTCAGTTTAATAAGGATTGTTGCAGAAAGCTACAACTAAGCTACAACTTAGAACAAAATAAAAAGTATACAACCTCGTTATATTTGACAAAATTTAATGTATTATTTGAATCATTTACATACCAAACAAATCCAAAATTATATACAACGGTACATGTCAATCTAGGCATCTATTTTTTCGTGTCATATGTCGTTAAAAAATATTTTGATTTTCAAATTTTTAACAAACACAATGTTTATATCGATAATTTTGCATCGCTATTTTTAGCTTCGTGTTCTGTCTTTTTTACTTTTATGGAAGCCTGTTTAGGACCTATCAAAAAATATATTTGAATTCGATATAATAAATTGTCGAAATTGATCAAACGAATTAAATTCATTATAACAGTTTTTCCAATTCGCTATGAAGAATTTAATTTGTTATAACATATTTGATTCGTTATAACGAATTCAGAAATTTGTGAAAACAGATTAAGATAGTTTAAAAACAAATTCTAAAATTTGTGATAACAAATGTAATTCGTTTAAACCGATTCTAAAATTTGTAATAATAAATTAAAGTCCTTTAATTAAATTCGACTATTGGGGCCTATGGAAAGGTATTTGTGAATTTGTTATAAAAAATTCAAGAAATTTGATATAACAAATTTAATTTGTTATAATGAATTCAAAAATTGTCATAACAAATTTAATTTGTTTTAACAAATTTTAGAATCCATTTGAACGAAATTATAATAATACATCAAAACATTTTTCTTAATTTGTTATAACGAAACAACAAATTTGTTATAACAGATCAAATTCATTATAACGAATTCAAAGAAATTGTTATAACGAATTAAATTCGTTATAAGAAATTCGACAATTCGTTATATCGGATTCAAAAATATTTTTCGATATAGGTCCTAAATAGACTTCCGCAAACTGTTAATTTTCAATTTTCAAACAATTTCTTGACACCAAAAAATACTTATGTTGTATAATAAGAATACATATCACAAACAAAATTCTGAAATCAAATGTTCTAAATTTGATGAAAGATCCAGTAAATAAAGTTTAATTGTGTAATAATTCCTTTGGATTTTTTTTTCGTGAAAATTATACACAAAAGTGTAAGATTACCTGTAATAGTTTTCTTTGAAATAAAGGCATATTTTCTATTCAGTTAAATCTTTTAAAAGAAGGGAGAAAGGAACATGATAAACAAACCGTCACAAGATCCATTTTGCAGTCTATTACATGCAATGTCAAAAGCATTATATATTTTCGGTTTTAATTCTTCCATTTCACTTATATAGGGTAATTAGGACAAAAACTTAAATGAATAGCTTAAATATTAACTTTGTTTCTCGTAATGACAGCTTGAATTAATCACTCTGAAGTCTGTAAAGTTGAGTTCTTAGGATCAGGAAGATTTAACATTGACATAAATTAATAAATTACGGATTTAAAATGCTGTTACAATAAGCCAGGGGAAAAGGTAAGTCAAGGCAAAAAATGTGTCTTTGTTTTTATACAATATTTAAATACTGACTGTTTATTCTTTAACATTTAGAGATGCTCAGGTTAGCTTTGAAATGCTACAAAAATCTGAGTTGTGCAATCATAGCCAATAAGCATGGGTATTCTTTTGTCGCCGGGTCTTTAATTTGATTTCTGTTCTATAAAATTCGTAACAACATATCATTGCATCGTTACATTCAATCGTGCCATGACCGATTTTCCTTAAACAGATTTGAAACATATAATAGAAATACGATGGGAGACCAAGGCGTACAGATTGCCTATAGAATCAAATATTTAAGAAATAAACAACAATGTTTAAAAGTTTTCTGGGACATTAACGGTTAGTTGGTCACGTGATCAAATCCTTTGAAGCCCGAAGGCTTCTCAGTATATTTGATCACGTACCAACTAAAAGTTCATTTCCCAGTGAACTTTTTAACATTGTTGTTTATTACTTATATTTACATTTGAATTGAATACATTTCGAGTTAAATTGTATTTATTACACAAACGGGCAAAAGTATTGCCATGTAGTGACGCGCAATGACATAAAAGTTGTTTGGTCAAAATATCACATAGCTCTGTGATCCGGACGCGCTATGACCTCTGACTCCTAAATGAAATTCACACAAAATCGAACGTATTTTCTCTTCAATAGGTTCATCTAAGAAAGATATTTGCAAATGTAAATATTGAGGAATTGTATTCTTTTTGCGAATAAAGTATTTGTTTTCTTATCATTGAAATTTATGAAATTATTAGAAACAAACCTTTTTTTAATCAAAGTACTGAAAGTACTGAAAAGCGGTTAGCATGCTTTCATCTAATATGTACCGAAAAAGTGCATAAAATGATGATATTTAAGAATGCATATCTTTGTCCAATGTCATCAGAGAAGAAAAACCCAGACATTCTGTTTTTGTAATACTTTACTCAATAGTAAAACCAATAACATTCCAAACTGATGTCACAGATGGATGCAATCTAATTAAAATTAGATGTTCCGAATCCGCTACTGCTTCTCAAACATCTAACAACATCCTATTTGGGGTCATGTAAGAGTGAATCTTCGATTAGGCAAAGAAAATGGTTCCTCCGAAATCCTGGCTAATAGTTCAGATGGGTTTCTTGTTTTCACCACCCAACCAAAACACCCGAGGAGTTTTGTAGTAAAAAGATATGCATTGCAAAAGTTGTGTTATGTATGAAGTGTGGGGTATCTTGTATAGTTTGTGCTCTTTCGATTGCATTATTCACGTTTAGATGCCAGACTGCAGAAGATACATGAAATTTATTCCAAAATTACTTTAATTCAACGTAAGACAGTATCAATAATGATGATATGTAGCCGTGGAATTAATTTGAGAACTGTTTACCGAGGCTTGAATCTACATGGCCAAAGTGTTTGTGTTTACTTGTACATGTATTCATAATTGAAAGGTCGCTCTGATGTGACCCCGAATGGGATGTTAGATGTTTCAGAAGTGGTAGCGGATTTGGAACATTTAAATAAATTTTAATAAGATTGAAATGCATGTTTCAAAATTTAAACATGAGATTTCTTCAGTTTGAGAGACAGGAAGTGCATTTTTAAAAATTCTCTCTTGATGGCATCCAATTGTTCTCTGGATAAAAAAAAATATGTTGATGTTGAAAATTTCATTGTCTTTTATTCTCTATTGAATCTGAAATTAGGTAATTGTAAAGCCTACTATAACAAACAACTAAAAAAATGACAAGTTAAATTCTTTAGATTAATGGATTTAGAGTAGTGTAGATCTACAGCTGGCTAGTCAGAGAAAAAAAGGATGGCTGAGGAGAGACTTTGTAAATGAATTGATATCAGAGAGATTCAGTTGTGTAGGCTCATCGCGGCAATATAATTAACCTGTCAACGAGGGATGCTTACTTTTTCTAGGCAACGGATCCCACCTCTTGAACTTTCAGGAGTCAGCTTTTCTTCTAAAATCGATCATTGATCATTCTGTATTTTGATACAGATACTGAATACTTCCTTTAGTAATATTATAAACTACTACTTCTACGGGAAGACTGGCGAGTAAACAAGATTATCAAGCTTTATGAAATATATTTTATTGACTTATCAAACAAGTAAATGTTCGAATAAAGTAAATGGTATATGAGAATCATTTGAAAGAAGTCTTGCACAATATAAGGCACAATATCTAGATAAGGACACATAAGATGTTTTTATCATATACTCTTCATGCAATATTGTTCTCAAATAAAACATGAAAAGGAAAGTTGTGTAATCAATCAATACTAGTATTTAAAAACTCAAATGTACATTAAAAATCAGTGTAACTTAAGAAGTTATCAGTGTCACTTTCTTCAATATGTCGGTTAAACAATATACACTGATTTCTTTTCTATCAATGTGCCTCTAAACACCTGTATTTTAATTTTATTCTTCTCAAACGTTTAAAACAATAATCGACAAATTGGACAAATTCAAATTTTAAAAGTATTTTCACAGCTAATAATACGTTCCCTAGGAATTGATCAAATTTTCAAAACTTATAAATAAGCATTAAGTATATATTTTAAATTTTTGCTAATTGCCAAAATTTTTCATACCTCATTCTTCTGTGAAAATAATATCGGTTGATTTTTAGAAGAGGATCACAATGCTGATTAAAATTAATATATATTTCTCCATTTTTGTTCAAAATTGATTTTACTACTTTAAGTGCTCCATTATTTTTTTTTTTACAAAACTAATAGTAAGTAATCCCTTATGATCGATTGTTATAAATTATCAAAGACGGAGTAGAGAATTTATCCCTGGGAGCAGAGCTTTTATAATCTGTTTATTAGACAGAGAAGAAAAGAGAAGAAAAACAAACGTTTCATAGTGGAGGTAACCCTATTGTTTCCATAAAACGTTACAAAAAGTGTCAAACTTACAGATGCGTTCGGTGTTTTTATAAAAGCGCTTTTCAGGTATTAACTTAATAAATGGTGTTTCTTAATACTTTGGCAAGGAAAATCAAACTCGATCGAGAGATTTGCTGATGTTTTTGCAGTCTGTAATAACCTCCAACCTGCTGTATAATAAACTTTCAAAAATAAACTAACAGTTGCCAGAAATCGCGATCGCGCGATACACATGTAATAAGGACCAAATTCTCAGTTCTTAAAAGTAAGTGTTGTAAGTATTGTCAATGCTTTGGTAAATGTACTAATAAGAATTCGATATAATCGTTATAATAGCCACTCTTCATACACAGCATATACTTCGTTAGTACGAAGTGATATAGTAGGGGCTGGCTTTAGTCAGACTTCACAGCATATTGTCAATCTCTAACCAGGGGGCGTATTACGCCGACAGTATACAAATCATTTGCTGAAGTTACCGTTGTCGATAGGTAGGTCCTTGTGGAAGTTTCCGGTTTTGGTTGCAGAAGGATAAGGTTACGAGCGATAAAGCGATGCCGATAGGTAGCGCCTTATGGATGTTTCCGGTTGCCGACACATGCCATATAGCGGCTAGCGAAGCTAACCGCTTATAAAAAGGATATCGGCAAAAATATTTAAATAGGTAAATTGACATTCGTAGCTATCGAACTCCAAGTAATAAATTTCCGTTTTATTATAATGCTTTAAGACTATTGCGCTAACCACTACGGTACATGTCTCATGATGTGATGGATAATTAACAGAAATATTTGTGATATGACACTTGAATTAAATGACTTGAAGTATTCTTTGAAAAAATGCGAATATTTTGCAGGTTAAGGTTACAACCAAATATTCTACTTGCCTATATGATATGACGTCATAGTAATTTACATTACGTGAACTTTACAGCTTTCTGTTGATATACGATATTGGTTTCTTTTGACCTGTACTTTCCTGGAGTAATTAGCATCAGTCTGCAGTATAAAACTTTATACAAGTCTGGAAGCTTTGAAATTGGAAAAGATATGTAAGGGCTTTCTTTTATTTTTTGTTTTTTTCTAAAACTCGTAATTTCTAACTATCTGACTTCTAACTTCTCAAATTTCTAATTTTTTTTTAATTTTGGAAAGATATTTCTTGTGACTCTGTCCACTGTATCTTGTTTGGAGAATACTTTTTTGTTAGGTCAGTGAGAGGTAGAAAAATGTGCGCACAGTTGGGAATGAATTTGCGGTAAAAATTCACTAACCCTAGAAATGACCGTCAATGTTTTGTTCGTGTCTGGTCAATGTGCTTCTTGGACTGCTTTCATTTTATCCTCTCCTCTCCAACAATGTTTCCTAATCAATATAACTTACTGTACGCAATGGCACATTTTCTTGATTTTGCGGTTAAGTTGGAATCTCCAAGTCTCTGGAGAACGTCTGTGAGAACTACAAGATGATCCTAAAAAGTCATAGAATATTTCAAGATGTCATCAATAAAGCTGTCTACATTTAATATATCTATTATATAACAGCTATGCGCATTTATCTACAGAATGTGGCAGGCGCTGTGACAAATAATAATCCAAGTGTTGTTTAGAATGCAGTTTTGGGACGCGGTTCCAAAGTAAGAGGCACTTGCCAGTAGCCTATTGAAAGATCTAGTTATGAAAAGTACCTATGCCCAGCTAACTTTGCAAACATTGCATCAATGTCTGGCATTGGTTCAGCATCAAAGATTGTGATACGATTTAACGAACGGAAATTAACGCAGAACCGGTAAGTACAATCTTTTTTGTAGCAAACACAATGGGCGATGAATACTGACTCCGTGAAGTTTCAAAAACGCAGTACAGTTAAGGTGCGCAATAGAAATATTGTCTAAATTTTGTATTTAAAAATGTATTTGTAATCGGAATGGCGATTATCTTTAGTACATTTTTTCTATCGGATAATTGAAATTATGACTAATAACTACATATCGAGGACGATTATATTTTATATTTAGACTAGTCACGTGATGCGACAGTCACACAATTTTAGGACATTGACTTGAAGTATTAATGTAACATAAAAATATCACTAGTGCAAGGGCATAACCAAGTTAAATTTCCAAGTTTAGTATATAAATATTTTCAACACGCATTGCAGTTTCTAAAAAGTGCTGCGATCCTGTCTAAATTCTGCAATTTCATTGTTAAAATTATACTTGTATGACCGAATGCTATATTTTTTGCTGGTCAGCGGCATGAAATATTAATATAATTAAATTGTTTTTAAGATTTCATCAGGATCGCAGCACTTTTCAGATACCTTAATAGTTCTATAGTTGAAATGTAAAAGCTTACTTTGATCCATATAGTGTATGCCCTTGCACTAGATCGATTTATTAAGACCCCCACATTACCCTCCGATGTACTTGCATGCAAAAAACGGCAGTGTCAATTAAATACGTAATGTATATAAAATATATTAATAAAATAATAATAATAATAATAATAATAATAATAATAATAAAACTTTATTTAAAGAAGGTAACCTGGTTAGTGCATGCATTATTCTTCCCCAGGGCCCTCTATACATCAATTACAAAAAGATACAAGATACAATTCACCATCTATATAATAGGAATTAAAATCACAAATTATGAATAAAGTGTCCATGTACAGAAATATGACAATACAGAGATATGACGATCATAAATATATGCTCAAATAATTAAATGACAGCTGATAATGTAATTTTCTACATTACGTTTAAATGCTTGTAAAGATTGAGAGAGTCTAATGTATTGTGGAAGTTTATTCCATAGATGTACACCTGAGTACTGAAAAGAGGTCTTGAATAAGTTTGTATGAAATTTTGGTAATTTAAGATCGTAATTAGTTTCAGATCGCAGGTTATAGGAAGTTGAGGAATGAAATTCATATAAATTATGAAGATATTCGGGAGTCATTCCACTGAAAATTTTGTATAATAATATGTATTTGTACAGATCAACTAGCTCATAAATAGTTAACCATCCAAGTTTCTCAAATAGTGGTTTAGACGAAGAATCAGGACTTGCGTCAAGAATAATCCTTGCTGCCCTTTTTTGTAATTTAAATAGTCCGTCCACGTCCTTCTTAGGGGCATTACCCCAAACAGTCAAACAATAGTTAATAGATGGTAAAATATAAGCATTGTAATATAGTTTCCTGGTATGAAGAGGAAGAAATTTGTTAATCCTACGAAGAGTAAATAACTTATAATTTAAAGTTTTACAAACCGAATCAATATGATTCGCATACTGTAACTTATCATCATCAATATGTACACCAAGAATTTTTTCAGTTTCAAACATTTCAATTGTTTTGTCTGAGGCATAAAGTTGTAAATTTGGATTTTCTAGTTTTGATTTTCTTTGTTGTGTTCCCATTAACATACATCTCGTTTTATCTACATTTAATGCCATTTGATTTTGAGCACACCATTTCTCAATTTCACAAATATCTGAATTTAGTGTATTTTCTAAACATCTTGCATTATGATTATTAAAGTACAAAGTAACATCATCAGCAAACATATCAATTTTGAATTGTTTACATGTAAAGGAAGGTCGTTTCTGTACAATAAAAATAAAAGTGGACCTAAAATTGACCCTTGTGGTACTCCTGCTGTGATGGGTAGAGTATTGGAGACACAAGTTCCAAATTTAACACACTGGGTCCTATCGTAAAGATATGATTTAAACCACTTTATAGCCGTTTGGGCAAATTTGTAATGGGTTAATTTCTCTAGAAGAATATCATGATTCACCAAATCAAATGCTTTACTAAAATCTATAAATGTAATTCCAATTAGTTCACCACGATCCATTGCATTAAGCCAACTTTCTGTTAGTCTTGTAAGGGAAGTTTGACAAGAATGGAGTGCCCTAAATCCCGACTAGGATTGTGTTAGAAGATCGAATTCATTAGTGAAATTTTGTATTAGCTTAGCTACATGTTTTTCTATCAATTTAGATACAGTTGGTAGAATAGAAATAAGACGATAATTATTCGGGTCAGCTTTGTCACCTTTCTTAAAAATAGGTGTTACTTTGGCTTGTTTTAAATTTGTCGGGAAAATACCACTTACTATGCTAGCATTAACAAGATGAGTTATAGGTTTACATATGTATTTAGATGCGACTTTCAAAAGACGCGGCCCAATAAAGTCAATGCCAGCTGATTTATTGACATGTAGAGAATTTAACATGTTAAAAACTTCAGTTTCCTCAATTTGATGAATAGTAAAGAAGGTGTCCTCATCAAGCTTAGACCTAACAAAATTAAATAATATATTAGGATCATAATCATGTTTTGGCATTTCCAAAAGAAGCTTGTTAGACACATCCGTGAAGTGGGTATTAAAAGTATTTTCAATATCTTGTAGATTATCAACAATTTCCCCATCAGAAAATACATGAGAAGGAGTTATGTTTTTTGAATTACATGTTAATTGATTAAGATAGTTCCACATTTCTTTGGGATTTGAACTCTGTTCAATCGCTGTTTTATAGTAAGAAGATTTTGATTTGTCTATAAGAAGTATAACTTTGTTTCGATAAAGTCTATAGTTCTCCATATCTCCTTCTTTGTGGTAAGAGTCACGTAAGTGTCTAGCATTGTTTATTTCTTGTGTCAACCATTTAGGACGAATTTCACTCTTTACTCGTTTGGTTTTAATCTGAGCATGCCAGTCAAGTACGCTATTGAATAATTCATAGAATTCAGTTAGTATTTCATTAGGGTCATGCAACTGGAGGAGAATGCTAAAGTCTACATCTTTTAAGTCTTGGAGGAATTTATTTTCATCAAACTTTTTAAGTCTCTATACTGAATTTCTATGTGTTTTCCTTTTTGTTGCATGCATTTTGTTTTTCTAGTGGCACATATTGGGTAGTGATTATCACGACATGAACAATAACCCTCATTACATTCCGAGCATAACCTATTAAGAAGAGAATATACATTATTGTCATTAATTATCCCTCGGAAATAGGTAACGGCTACACTTTCATTGCCCGTTTCCTAGTGGCTATGCGGACAGAGCTTGGTTTTGTGTCTTAGCTCTCCACAGTTCCAACAGTCCAGCTTTCTCCCATGCCTGCAGTATCGCGATATATGAACACTCTCCCCGCAGAAATAGCAGAAGGTTGAACGGAAGGAGTCATTGCCAGCCGATGTTGTATTTATTTTGACATTGTCGCGCACATTTCCTTTTTTCAGAATATTCACATATCCTTGGTAGATTTTCAGCAGTGCTGCGGTACCTCTGTCTGACAGGTGGATTCCATCTTTCCAATAGTATCCCTGTTTGAACTTTCCATCTCCAAAGATTTCTGAAGTAGGGATCACAGTGACACCATACATTTCACACACATCTTCAATAATTTCATTAACATCACTGATATTGGTATCTCGCCTAGCAAACACTTCTGAAATAAACACACGTGCACTGGGATTCCGATGTTGGAGGTCCGCGATTATTTCTGCAAAATCATGTTCAATGCCCTCTGCATTACGCCGCCTTGAAGCATCATTTCCACCAGCTAAAACAATAATATTTTTGTATGATGACACATCCATTTTTGTAAGTTTTGTCCTTATGTTAGAGATGGTTGCTCCTCGGTTTGTGCTGATCTGTACACTAGAATGCAATCCTCTGGTACGGATCCTTTGTAAAATGGAGCTCCCTATGATGAGGACAGATTTGTCCTTTGATTTCTTTCCAGGTTGATCTGTGGAATTGGGCAAAGCAGGAACAATCTTGATCTCTGGAGGCTCGGTGGTATCCGTCATGGTACTACGACTGGTTAGGGGCACTTTAATGTCATACTGACTATGCCTAGATACACCAGGCACAGGAATTTTAATTCCTTCTGTTGATGTCTCTTTCTCCTTTGTCCTGTTTGGAGCTGTTTGGGTACCTTTTGTTATTAGAGATGAGACCTTCCTCGATGCATTTAATTGCTGTTTAAGATCACTGACTTCTTATGACAGAAGTTGGACAGTGTCTGAGAGTTCCTTAATGATTTTTGCACTGTCAATGCAATGATGACAATTCATTTGGGGGTCTTCATCAATTTGTTGGGACTTACTTTTAGGAGTTGATGTCCACTGCGGAGATGTTTCCTCAATGGTCTTACATCTTGTCTCTAAAGTGTCAGCAGAGGTCTTCAAATTCTTGAGAAATCCTTGGCACCACGAGAAATATGAGTCTCCTTGGATGTGAAGGGTATTTGTTTTCTCATAGTGAAATAGTGAAGAAGACATTAAATTCAAGTTATTGGCCCATAGAATATCTGTAAATAATATTTTATTTAATTAGAGAATACATATTTTGTTGAGAAAATATTACTTGATCTGTCTCTCACTGCATACAAACTACGTCACGATGTAAGAAATGACGTAATATTATCAAGATCTTTTACTTGTTTATAACTTGTAATGCGGGATTTAATTAGCGACAAAACAACACGCTGTAGTAAGTTTTTATGTAGTTTGATGATTTCTTACTGGTTAAATTAACAGATAAACTCATTTTGTGGTATTTTAAAGAAATGTTGTATGACGTATATTGTGTATGATGTCATAGTCAAGTTTCCCCGTACAAATTAGGCTCCGCCTCCTTTTTGTAACGTTAACTGTGCTGCGAACATCTAATTCCAACATTTTTCTTAACTCTTCCTTTACTGTATCCGTCATTGAATAGGGTAGTTGCCTGAACAAAAAAAATTGTGCAACCTGGCTTATCTGTCAGTACGTCTCTAAACTCCCGCAAATCTTCCATAATTCGTATCAGCTAACTCTCTTGGAGATTTGGATTTATATTAACATTGCTCAATGACTCACTGTTAGGGAAGTTGTACCAATCGATCTCCTGGATTTCATTATTACTGGACTCTGCATCGGATAGGATACTGCAGTCCAGCATCAAACACTGGCTCTGTTCAAGTTCTACGTAATGCTTTAGTAGATTGATGTGAACGGCCTTACATGCAATCTTTCCATTTTTTTTTTTCGATCTTATAATCTACGTTGCTGATTTTTTCCGGATGACAAATGGTCCCTTTCACTGCATAAACAATTTGTTACTATCTGTTACTTCTCCTTCTATCAATGTACGACTTCTGGTCTTTCTATCATGAATTTTCTAATACCTTTTTGATGATTCTTGAAGTGTGTGAAGTGCTACTCTACAGTAGATTCTAAACGATCTCTAAGATCCAGAGCATACTTGAAACGTTTTCTTAATTTCAGGATCTTTAATTTTCTTTATCTAAAGTTCCTTAAGAAAAGTCATTGGCCCTCTCAAAGTTCTTCCATATACCAAACGGGGAGAATCCCAGGCTTTCTTTGGGGACTTCTTTGTAGGCAAATAGCAACGCAGGGAGGTATTTTTCCCAACCTTTAAGACGGTCACACGTTCTTTTCAGCATCTGCTTCTAAAACAATTGAGGCGTCAACTAAAGAAGGACATGGAGATAATGAACAGTATTCAATCTCAGTCAAAGTCCATAAAACAATACAAAATAAGAGCAGAGCAAACACGGACTCCCCAAACATCAGAGGTGGGATCAGGTGCCATGGAGGAGTGAGCATCCCCTGCCGTCCGGTCACACCCGCCGTGTGCTTCTTGTCATGATCAAGAAATAACGAGAAAAAAAAAGTGCTCGGCTATGTTAAGGAAGGTCAGAGTTCACATTCCTTGTACATGGAATGGAAGTTTAATTGTGACGTCATTGAAAATTAACAAGCCACAAAAATTAATTAACGACATGATCATGCGCAAATAACAACTTGAATTTATTTATTTTATCGATTATTCATAAAATCTTGTAAAATTGCAATACTTGATAGCGATACAGTCGAGTAATAGAAGAAAGCCTTTTGTCAAATATGACGTCATCAGCCTTGACATGACGCAGCACAAGTGATCCAGAGGAGTAGATTCAATGGTTTAATAATTACAAGAATGCTTAAATAAATATGATGACTTGCTAATTTTTAGACCTAATCATTAAAACTAAAGGAAAATTATTTATTAAATACAATGTGTATAGAAGATGAATTTATCTATTAGCATTGAAGCTGCACAGAGATAAGGAATATAGAGAATATCGCTAAAACGATGAGCGTATTCGTGATTTACATCAAAAGTGCAAGGTCATAGACGATTTTGTTTGAGCTGAAATTTGGAATATTTATTGCTCATATAGTGTATATTTTGAAAAGTGCTGGGAGCTGATCCTGGTCTGCATAACATTAGTTTTATTTATAACAGAATTTAAGCTAAGTGGAAATTTTTAGCTATTATAAGTATTTTCGGCAACATTTTAAGTACTTCGCAAACAGCACTGGCTAGCTCCCAGCACTTTTTGGGTAGATGATATAAACCTCTTTTAATGTGTATCAATTATTTTCTTGAAAAACAAGCGTATGCCCTTGCACTATCCACATTTCCTACATTCATTTTACAATTCTATTTTTATACAAGTCACGTGACAAACAGCTGATATGTGCGATATAACTGGTAATAACTACTGCCAAGTCCTATCCATTATTGATAGCTATATTACATTTTCTACAAGTATTCAGTTGCTTTGATAATTTTTTTTTAAAAGAAGCAATACAAATTAAAACGGTGCAAAGGTCACATTTTCCACATCGGTCCTTAACATAGCTGAGTGTCGTCAATTCAGTGTATAAATAATGGATTAACAATTAGTATGAAAAACGTCAGTCAGCATTAGACTCAATGATAAATTGTATTTGCTGACAAGGTCGTTGTATCGACCATAGAAATGATGACTTTAAACGAGAGTGATGATATTCTTGTTTCATCAACCATTCTTGTTCATAAACCGTTACACAAAGGATGATATATAGTCGTAGTTAGTTGATTCATTGAGATGAGTCTGCTTACTTCCTTCTTTAGAGCTGACGTAAACTGGCTACCCATGTCTGTGAGCATTTCTTATGAAACACCTACCAATAGTTACAAATTAGGTGAAAAAATGTCGAGTTAATTGTATTGTTGCTCGATGAGAATTTCACCGATCCCCTGTTTTCTTTGCGATCTAGTAAAGCTATAAGAATATCAAATTTTATCAAAATATTTTTTTTTCAAACAAAATCCTTAATATAACTAATTTCACAAGTGACATACCTTGGAGAATAAAATTTACATTGTTTTTATTTGAAAATGTAACAGTCTATTGAACTATTGTTTAAGTCAATGATATTGTACAATTTCAGATATTCCTTTAACGGAAGTGGGATAGGTAGCTTGTCAACAGAAGGAAAAATTGTTGTATCTTTATTTAGTATCCGCAAGTGTTTCCTTATCAGCGAACGACAACTCTGTTTTAAGCTAAGAGGTTCTTCCATAGTAAAGCCATATTCTTTCATTTTTATCCGGGTATCTTGAGAGTCTAGATCGTCACTTGTATATTGGTAACCAGCTGCAATAAATATGTGCAGCAATATATGAAAACTCACACAGTCCCTTGTTAATCTGTAACGAATGTAGTAATGGTAGGGAAATTGTTGCAATACGTCGCTGAGTTTATATTGGTTTGGATCAATTCCGTGTTGCAGAAGTAAAACCACTGTATCACAGGAAAAGCACGGATCCGGAATGCCCAGTGGACAATTTCTAGACTCGTAGACTTTACCTCTCCTGAAAACAACAACAATATCTTGTAGTACATACAATATATAAGTATTCTGATTTTCGCAATTAATAAATGTTGGTCTACCTTTTAGATTTTACTGGGTAACTAAAATAAATAAATAAATGCTCAGAATTGCTTGTAAAGTTGCGTGTACTTTTATGTGTCAGAAAACTCTAGTGACATTTGATATGCAATAAGCCATAGTGTATTATCCAAAGGTATATATTAGTTGTCATGTTTGTCAGATTCAACAGAAAATATTTGAATTGTAATATTATTTTATGATAACCTCAGACTGGATTTAACGATAATGCAACACTAACTTTCGTTAAAATTACTTGTAATTTATTTTTGCATCAACATTTTCTCACCCATAAAAGAAACAGTGGCCCCAGCGAGTTGTGTTTAACTTTGCCCCGGCCAACAAGTAAAGCTCGAGTACTTTTGTCATTGGCGACCATGGTCGATCGGAAATCACTGGTAAATTTATTGAATACTTCGAAAGAATAATACTGTATCGCTCTCTCTCTCTGGCTTTTGAAGAGTAATTAATTGCTTATATCCTTTATATTCGTTCACATCCGCACCTAATGAAGAAATTTAATATTCATTTGTAAGTAAAAACATTTATTTAAAGTTAAAATATAGTTTTTGAAGCATCGTAAAATTGGCAAACATAATCAACTCTCCTTATGAATACCTTAAGAAATCTTTGTATTAACATTTAAACCCATATCCGTATATACCTTTCTTGTATATATTTTTAATTCATAAGCTTGTCAATCTTACAACCATGTGTACAATTTTTCTTACTTGCATATAAATAACACACATAAGTTTGCACAATACCGTGAAAGAAAAGATACACATTGTTTGTTGAACTTCTACCATCTCAAACCTGAATCTAACAGTAGCTTTACAATGTCTGCATCCCTTGCTGCTATAGCATAATACAAAGGTGGAACCTTCTCCTGCTGCTTGTAACTCCGTACACGTAAATTAATGTCCGCCCCGACATCAATTAGCTTCTTAGCTAGCTTAAAATCTTCAGACCTGAAAGAGAAAAGATAATTTTTTTCAATTCACACCTGTTATGTCCGAAAAAATCTCGAACCCCGTTATTCAAATCAACCTAAAGTTCCGTGAAGTCAAGAATAGTCAATTATATACTTTGCTTTTGAAAAGTTGTCGTGCTTTTGACACGAATTTAATGTAAAGGAAATTCTCTACCCCAAAGCAAATGTTCTTGTGAACATTGGAAATTATATTGTATAAAGAAATAAATGTCAAAGTATATATTTCACTTTCAGTATAGGTTTCCTTGCATTTACCCCCAGAAAAATTGTTTAAAGACAATTAAGTATTGATAAACAGTTAAATCATTTAATTAATTTACCTTACCCTATTGTTTTTAGAAATACTTTAATTGATTACAAATTAAGTGATACACTCTACATTTCAATTTCTTTAATTTTAGCCTATTTTTTTTAGAAATACTTTAATTGATTACAAATTAAGTAATACACTCTACATTTCAATTTCTTTAATTTTAGATCTAAGTGCAGATCACTCTTACTGTACAGAAATATCACACATATAAGTTCTATATTCATACATTATATTTTTTCTTTAATTGTTAAGCAATAAACAATAGTGTCCAATAGAATTTAATTTCAATTTCCACATTGAGAGATAAAACGTTTTATAAATCGTAAATGCAGGCAATGACAAGGGGTGTGTATTCTACGTACTCCTTCTTTCTGGTGTCTATATATCAATAGAAACCATGAACCTGCGGTTCCATATTTATAGGGGTGTGTAGTTCTAAATTCTCTCTGGTTATTATATCAAAAACCATGAACCTGTTGCTTCAATGTGTACATACTCTTCTATTGCATATATCCATAGAAACCATGAACCTGTGGTCCGACTTCAAGGTTTATAAAAAAAAAGATTTATTCTTTGAATTATTAAAAATCCTTGTTCCCCTTTTTTGTGGGACATTCACTGCACCATAATTTCAAAAGGGTACTTGGTGTCCAATAGAATTTAATTTCAATTTCCACACTTAGAGATAAAACGTTTTATAAATCTTACATGCAGGCAATGACTACCTATTCTACCTACTCCTTCTTTTTGGTGTCTATATATCCATAGAAACTATGAACCTGCGGTCCGACTTCAAGGTTTATAATCTCATTAACAGAATTAGACTTCACTGAAAAATATTAGTTTATTTTAAAAAATTCTACACTATATCATTTTCTCAAAGTCCTTGTTCCCCTTCTTTTGTGGGAATTAAACTAATAAGATAAGTGTTGTAATGCACACCTGTTCTGTTGACAATTCTTCCTTTACAAAAGAAATACAACTTGGAAAAACCTGAAGACTAATGGGACAATTCTAAAATGTCACACATCTGTGGCTTCTTTTCTTTGACCTCCATTTTGTGATATATATATATATATATATATATATATATATATATATATATATATATATATATATATATATATATATATATATATATATATATATATATATATATATATATATATATATATATATATATATATATATATATATATATATCATATTACATACATGATAAGAATTCATGCTCATGTATCACTTAACAAGACATTTATGGTGTTCTTTTTGTAATTTTATTACAAATAATGCAAGTGAAATATTTATATGCTTCTGCTGGGCATTGAACCCGGGGCCTCTGGCTTGCCAGTGCAGTGCTCTACCGATTGAGCTAAAGGGTTGACCCACTAGTCAAAAGCTATTAAGAAGCCATGCATCTGACACTACCACACAATAATAAAATTAACTTAAGAAAAAAAATCTTGTAAATTATATTTATCAAACGTTTTGCATACAACAAATTATTCAAATCATCGTGACAATGTGTTAAGATTTCCAAACTGATGTAATCTGATTCCAAAATGTCTTACGTATTCCCAAACAACTTCTAAAAGAATTAGATTTTATAACTCCCGACACATGCGTCATCAGATATGCTTACATCATAATCAAGCGCTTTGATTTTAAACAGATCATCCTGGTCCTTGAAATGCGTTATAATTTTCCAACTGGTATAGTACAATTTGATAACGACTAACCTACTATAGTTAGGTTGAAATTGGAACAAGAATATATGTATTTCATAAATATGTTTCAATAATATATTTGTGAATTAAAACCTGATTTTTATGGTGATGATGCAAGTTGTACACATTTGAGGTAATTAAAGGAGGTATTTTAATTATGATTTTTATGATACTTTTGGGAATCTTTCATATTAACAACAAAAAAGAACAATGTACATGTATTGCACAATTCAAATCACATTTAAAAGCAGTGATTTGTTAAAAGTTTTAGGAACCAAAAGAGGTTGTTATTAAATACGTGTATATATAACTTCATTTCAGGAGTTCGTCACACAGAAGCATAACATGTAAAAGGCTGTAAATTGTAAAATATAATAAGCAACACTGATAATAAGATAAAGAAATTAAAAATCCCATTATGTTTTCTTTTAATGTTTACTGTACGCTTTAATGAACTTTTAAATTACTATTTTGGTTTATTTTATTTAGCCTGTTCGAAAAAGTACTCTTAGCATAGAAATTTATGGTACAAATTATTTACACTTTAAAATTATCAAGACTTATATAATTCAGGAAATTGTCATTTGCATGCACGAAGTGAGGACAAGTGAGGAGTTAATTAGTATCAAATTTGTTATGAAACTGCAAATGTGTCAAATATTGTGTGGTGTGTAATTATCTACACTGCATGATTCATATAATAAAAGTAACTGAAAATAGGAATATCCTGAATTCAGTAAGGATATAAATGTAAATGCTTGTAAAACATCAGAGAAACGTTTCAATATTTATTCATGTATGCTATCGTCTTTAATGCAAATTACAGGGTGTATATCCAAATCAGAAAGGCAATAACATCGTTAGGTCCCTAACAAAAAAATACTATAGTTAACTATATTTAACTTAACTAAAATTTTGATTTACTATAGTTAACTTTGACACTTTGAAAAACTTTGACGTTAACAAAAACTTTGTGAAAAACTTTGTCACTTTCAAAAACTTTGGCGAAAACTTTGACACTTTAAAAACTTTGTGATAATTTTTTGACACTTTGAAAAAAACTTTGACACTTTGAAAAACTTTGAAAACACTTTGAAAAACTTTGGCACTTTGAAAAACTTTATCGAAAACTACCTTGAAAAACTTTGGTGAAAACATTGACACTTTTAAAAACTTTGGCGAAAACTTTGATACTTTGAAAAACTTTGGTGAAAACATTGACACTTTGATTTACTATAGTTAACTATAGTAAACTATAATTAACTATAGTATTTTTTGTTAGGGGTTGCCGAGACAGCCATAAGCATTGACCCTGAAAGATTTAACATTAGACAGAAAAAAGAAATCAAAGCATTTTTTGGAGAAGATTCTGAGAATTTTGATGCAGTTTTGGTGAAGGTGATGGTAAATAAGAGGGCTGTTCAATTAATACTGTCCTGAGCTCTTTGACATAAAATATAAAAATCATATGCCCTTAAGTCTGACTTTCTCTCCTTATTGAATCTTTAATTAATTGATTACAGTTTATTTGACCACTTTTCACCACATAGTTTTATTGTGAGAAGCTGGAAAAGAGGGGCTATTTGACACACTGCATTAAAAATGCAATGAAAGAATCAGTAAACAAGAGCGAAAATAAACGCACAATGAAAGCTGCTGTAAAACTCATTACGATTCCCAAAGAAATATTTCATGAAATATGTTAAATTTACAGCAACTAATGTCTGTTTTATAAACAAATGAGCAGGTGAATTTAAATGAACACAAATGATATAATGGGCATCAAAAATGGGTACCGTCTTTGGAGACAAATACTTACAACAACCAAGGTGATGTTTGCACAAACTCGACAAATAATCACTGATTATGTCTTATAAAATTCAAGACACATAGCAAAATTGACGAGCATCATTTTAGGGGTAGTTTACAATGTTTTAAAGGAACATTTTACAGCAAAAAAGCTTAGTTCTCAATGGTCAACCTACTTTTTGAAAAATGCGTGAAAACAACAGCGTGTAAGAATATCTATAAACAATTATTTAAAAATAAAAAAAAAATGATGCTTACCACGTTTGTCTGAACTTCAAACAGATAATGAAAATTGATTTTAAACCCTCTAAACAAATTAACAATTAGCACTTGACAAAAACAGCCAATGCAAAGTTGAAAGGCACAAAACAAAAATATTAGTAGCCTTCTTGTTCAAATTCAAGGCAGTCAATTTCCGTAAAAGCAAACAAAAAAATGAAAGGCACAAAAGGATAGTTTTATGTCATTTTTATGGAGTTTTCTAAATATTCATTGCTATACATACCGCAAAGAAAATATTAAGACTTGTTTTTCAAATTCATTATTGGTACGGATAGGCAGTTCAATTTTATGACCGTTTATAAGAAACATCAACAAAATAAAAGAAACAAGGTATAAAGAAAAGCAGAATATTCCAAAGATTTAAGATGTTGCAAAATGTCGACACTGCAATTGTTTAAGCAATTTTTTGCAAAAGTTTAGAAAATTTTTATCGAAAGGATTATTTGTGAGGATTTTATCAATTTGTAAATATTTTCCATAATATTATACTTTATTTATTTTAAATTAGAGGATATCCCTACTACATTAAAAACAATGTCAGAAATTGAGATGTAATATACTGACTGTTATAAAGCTTTCTCTGTACACATGTTTGTATTTCAAATCTAGCTCGTGAAGGTCATGAATATAAATAAGAAATTAGAAGATAAATCGATTATATACCCGAGGCCCATGCATAACGGACGAGGTCCCCCTTTCTTTTGCAAACAACTGGTCTCGTCGATATAAATTGCCCCATATCTAAATAGAAAAGATGGAATTTTTCTATAGTTTTGGCTACATATGTAGAGATGTAGTGTATGATATGAAAATATAAACTCTGACAGAAGAGAAAATTAGCAGTGGGATATGCAGGTACATAAATTAAAGCAATTCCATAGCAAGTTCTTTCATACTCATGTAGCGGAACACATGCATATGTATAATTCTTTTAATCTGACATGGTGTCATGTCATACTATTCCAATCATTATTGATGTATCAAACTGCAGCGGATAGAGCTCAAAAGACTTTAAAATATTGAGATGTTTAATACAAAACAGGTGCATTGTCTATATATTAGTAGCATTTTTAAAACGTAGAATATTAACTTTATATACTTAAGGAAAACATTTTTTAACGAACAGTTTTAGCTTTGGCTCATTGATTTGTAATCATGTTTAGATGTCAACAATTGCCGGTGGCACGTGCCAGGGCCTGAGAATTTCGGAATGTGCTTGGTATTTATAGAGACTGAGCAGAGAGGGTATTTGTCATGCCAGTATACCCGACAACAAAAACCTCAACGGATGGGCCTGGTCTCCACATCCTGAATTCAAACCCACAACGATTTCTTTTTAAGATTCGTTAAAAATAATAAATAAAGGCAAGTCTCCAAAGCCTGCAGTGGAATACGACCCTGCATCGAAAGGAACAGCGCCTTACTCGGTAACTGTAGATGTAGTTTGGTCATTGGCTCTTATCACTGCGACACAAGGGCGATTTATGTTTTTTTTTTTTTTTGTTACAAGGAATAATTTCTTGTTATCTAACATGCTGAAAATATTTAAAATATAATTCTTGATTGTTATTTCCTTTAAATAACATCGGTAAATATATTCTTGATATATTCTCACTATCTATATGTAGAGACATTTTAACATGAATTAAGAAACCTCCACCCTCCCCACGTGCACCCTCTTCAGTTGATTAAAGGGCTAAGCATTTGTTGCTTTTCCGTCGAATTATTTTGAATTATTTACAACAATGAAATAAATTTGAGTTTCTGGTAAAATGAAAAATGTTTGCTTGCCCTCTGTCGACTCAGGATTTTAAATAAAAACCTTCGTTATAGGAAAAAAGGGATTTTATTTTTACTTTTCAAAATTGCATATACATGTATTGAATTTTTAATATTTTTGACAGGATGAGGACATTTCCTAGTGAATGAAAAAATAAATAAAAAAGTTTTTTGAAGTTTTAGAAAAAATAAAAAAAAAGTTTTAATCAGGCCAAGTTAATTGATTCGAACAGTAACATGTGAGACTTAAAATGGAAGGTTTTGTATAACTGAAAAAAAATTAAGATCTGTCAATACCGCTTAATGTATTCCATGAGGAAAAAAAAATAATGTAGATAAATATCAACTCTTCATACTTGGTGTGAAGTTCATTAATATGGGCTAAAACCAGGTCGAGTTATTTCATCATTATGTAAAACGGTATTAGAATTCAGGCTAATATGTATTCAAAATATACCCATTAGATTTTCAATGTGCAAATTTGTATATTTAATCATAACATAAACATTTTAAACGTTTGATTTCATTTTGTTTTTATTTGAAAATCTCATGCATTTTATTCTAAAAACTAAATGAATAAATAAGCAGATATTTGATGGATTCACTTTGAAACCTCGAGAAGATTTATTTCTTATTTTATACTTTATCAAGGTTGAGCTATAATTTAAGGTAAATTATAGGGAAAAAACAACATATACTTGCGAACGTGCTTCAAGTCCATGAATTTAAATATTAATAAATGATTAAATAATTACATAGGTTATGCCATTGCTAAGTCACACTTTACCTACCTTTTGTTTGGTATGCCGTCCAAACATGAGTGATATATATATATGAAATAGATGACGCATCTCGACGAATGTCATTGCTATTTTTACAGATATAACGTAAAACCTGTTTCACTCAGTAACTTAATAATATAAGAAGGTTATTAATTAAGAAACCGCAAATATGTTCCATATCCGTGTAAAAACATCCTTGTTCGATAGCATAAATCATATTCGCTATCCAAGGGTTTCTGATACGCTACTCTCCTCACGAACCCTTGGCATACGGTGAAGTCAAAAGACTGGATTGTTTTCCGTCACGTGATTTTGAATCTAGGTAAGCATAGATTGCCTCATCGACAAAAATAAAGACACGTGTTTACAAAAAAATTAAATCAAAGTTCTTTTTAAGAATAATTAAGAAGCAATAATTGGTTTATGTTTATTTATTATTTATAGAACAAATCTGAAGCTTCAATATTTTTTTTCTCGAGTTCTGATTGGGATTCAGTACACCCGGTCGACCAGTCAGCAATTGTTTTTTGTCGTTGTTGTTGTTGTTGTTGTTGTTTTGTAAATGACGAAATTTGCGTTCAGGATACTTCTTGACTCTTTAATCTCGGAAATGAAAAACGAAAGTAAATAACTATCCCCAAGATAACATGCGATTCTATAAATAGATAAGGTGTCATCCAATATCTTCTAAATGTGGTTAAGAATCTATATTGAAGCTTCCGATTTGTACTATGAATAATACATAAACATAACTCAATTATTGCTTCTTATATACTCTTGAAAAAAAAACAAACTTGGATTTATTTTTTTTAAACACGCGTCTTTATTTCTGTCGATGACGCAATCTGTGTCAATGTGTACCTGATTGATTCGAGATTACGTGACAAAAACTTCGCTAACAGATTGACTTACGGAAAATCCTTTGTGCACTGTGAGGTATGGCCTATGTCTGGTTAAATTTCTGTCTTTTATTTATTAATATGTAAAAATAAGCAGGTCCGTTTACTAAAATTTTGAAAATTAACAACAATTTTTACTATGCGGTCATAGGATTTTCGGAGCAATCACCTGAGATACATAAAGTAATGTGACATCCGGATTTCAAACCTTTTAAGCTCTTTCTTAGTTCTCTATATCTTTCATTTCTTTAGACTTTTCTTGTCTTTTTTCTTCTTATAAATTTAATATCCTTATCAAGACATGTTTTAACAAAAAATAAAGCTGTATATAAACAGCAAATCTTTGTATATTTATTGTAAAAAAGGTTTTTATCTGCAGTGTTTTAGCGGTGTGGCAACGCACTTTGAAAAAATTACGCACTTTGAAAAAAAAATTTCAAAGAGCGTAAAATTTTTCAAAGTGCGTTAAATTTTGGACAAACTCAACGCACTTTGAAAAAAATTTTCAAAGTGCGTTAAGAATTAATTTTTTACCATGGAGGCGGCACTTTGAAAAAAAGATATGAATGAAAATAAAAATTCTAAATAATTTTAGTAATAGAGGAAATCAAATTGTAATAATTATATCTCTTTTTTAAATACATGAACTCATTTAACCTCATTGAGAACAAGGAGAAGACACTTCTCTCATCCCAACTCTTTTTTTCTTAAAAATTGTACATAGCCGTCGGTAGCAAATTGAAAGTTGATATATATATTTTTAATGCATACATGTATATATTATGTATATCTTTGCTATTTATGTGCCTACATGTAACCCCCCTTTCCGGTACTTATGCCAATGCTACACCCAAATATATGTGTTTACATAACTGGTATGACGTTGAAAACTTTTGATAAATTTAAGTTTACATAAAATGCATGCAAACTAAAAAATTTAGTACAGTAAAGCATTTAAGCGAAAATTTCTAAGATTTCGCTTTTCATATCCTGATGACCTTTCACAGAAGAATTCAAACAGGTTCAATTATTTATCATACCTACGATTTGCAGGAATATTGACAAATCCATACACAGTAAAGTGCATTAATTTTATTAACGCACTTTGAAAATAAATTTTAATATAAAAAATTTTCATTTATATGGAAATAGAATTTGTTTGCTTCAACCTCGTATATCTAATGAATAAACAGAGTATTTTTATAGATATTTAATAAAAATAAAATGAAATTTCAGATTTTTAATAGACCTTTAATTCAAAGGCGATGTATATTATACAATTTTAGTAATATATTTTCTTTGCGAATTTTCTTCACATCCCTTTGTTAGTATTTTGTATAGTAATAATATCTGTATAAAAACATAAACAGACAGCAGTAAATAAATCTATTGCAAGAGCTTCTCTCACTTTTTAAAGGAAACCTTTGAATCATAAGACTTTAAAACATTATACAATTAGAGGATTGCCCCAAAACACTAAAAAATCTTTCATATAGATTATTCATTACTGATATTATTTGCAGATTACCAGAGAATATTAAACAAATATACAGTAAAATTTTAAAATAAATCTTGCTTTGTAGCATTTTTAATAACTACAAATAACACTAAAAATATCTATAAATCAAATAAGATTTAAGTTAATTATGTCCTTGCAATATTAAGATTCATAAATGACCTCAGACCTGCACAATTTTTCTTTTCCTTGTGCCATCTTGCAATGCGGAATTTTTTCTTCCGGCATGTCTAGGTTTTCTTTTTTGTTTGTATTTGTTATTTCCGTGCGTGTTGCACGATATTTTTTCTGTCACTCGTCGCCTTACTCAGTACATGAACAGTCATACTGTTGTTACATTTGTTTTCTCTGCCCACAATGTAAGTATTTCATATATTTAACTTCTTACAGTTATTTGTATAATGTTTATCTATTTTCGGCAAGGTATTTCTTTCTTAGGCCAGCATTTTTTTTTATTTTTAGGTTAACGAACATCAGAATGAAAAAGTCCCGTAGGAGGAGGAAATAAAAAAAAATTACTTCTTGGATAAATTATCGACTTTTGTACATTCATTTTTGCTTCTTTTTTTATGCTATCCTAACAGATTCCTTGCCACTTGAAACATAATGGTAACAAATAGGAAAAAGGAACCTTTTATAATTTATTTGCTTATTTCATCATCAGTCAGTTTGGGCCAGTGATATAAATTGTGTGAAGTTGATCAGAATAGATTTTAAAAAATCAATTCCTAAAAACTTTTTCAATATATCAAGATATGTGTTAGGTGAATGTGTAGCCATTTTTCTAAAATATACCTGAGACCTTAAATTATAATTCCTTTCATAAAACAGACAGGGAGTACTGGGAAGTATGATGAACATTTTTTTTCAATTAAGAGTAAAATAATGTTCTGGCTGCCACAAACGATACTACACATGTACATGCCTGTATATATTTGTGTATGCTTGCTATTTAATAGTTGATTTTTTTTTTTATTTCTTCAGGGTATTGTTTATTTCTTCCTCAAATAGACTTAATTAACTTCAATAGTTTTATTCATTTCATCTGATGCATAAGCGACCATTTGTTTTAAGTAAACTATAAAAGAGACCTAAAGAATGTCTCTGGCAATAGCTACCATGGGCAGTTTTAAACCTGTGGTAAGAAAATAATTTACAGACAGATACTTTTGAATACGTATGCAGAATTATCTCACCAGTATGTCATTGTGCAACAAATTCAGCATTTTATTTGTCCTCTGAACGGGTGAAATGTTCTGAATGGCACTCCTATCGATAAATTTTTAACTAATCCAAGCTATGGTGCTGCTATGGACTTTGCAGATCTACGTATATTTACCCGCCATGTTCATCTAAAACCGGAAGTACGATTTCGTATATTTGAAATCTCGATCCCGACTCAAATTTGACATCGGAAAGAAAAAAAATCTGTTTTTCTCAATTTTATTTTTTTTCTGAAAATCCAAAAACTTGAGCGGCGGGTTTGTAAACCTAAAAATAAAAAAAATGCTGGCCTTAATGTGTGTGAATTTACTGTTAAATTTTAACGGGAATTTTGAGTTGCTAAATTTTTCATGTTTTGTCAATGTAAGCAGATATTTGTAAAAAAAAAATGCTAATTTTACACACACATATATCTCAGTATTGTGTCATATTTATTGAGCAAAGGTATTTTCTCAGATTTTTCATTAATTTTCTGAACTTTGAGCATTGTACATCACTCGTATTATTGTTTTTGTCTATTGTAGCTTTTCACCGTTACGTTTCCTTTCGTTTCAATAAATGATAAAAAAAAAAACGGTTAACTAGCTGTGTTTTAATAATAGAGGCAGCATATTCTTCAACCCGAAGTGTTTAAAAAATCTAACATTTCTTAAATTAATATAAATTGAATACAGGTCAGGAACATTTTTTTTTTTATTTTTTTTTTGACCCTGCTATTATTTGGAGGATTCTAGCAGGAATTTATAAAATAATCGCAATGATACAAAAAGAAAAAGCAAAGTAAAAGTGACTAGAAAAATTGGAGAACTTCTCAGCAAATACGGCGATGGATATCAAGATACAGAGCGCTGAAAGAAAGACAAGTACTTTCATTATCAAAGACACAAAGTAGATTTCTTTATTGATTTCTTAACTTGTAAATTTTGGAGGAAATCAATCTAGATGTTATAAAAAAAATATGAATAATATCTACCTCCAGCAAATGAAAACCCAGCTGACAAGTAAAGAAAATAGGCTTTATTCAATCGAATTTTTATTGCCAGAGCTAGAATGGCGAAAAACAAGCAAACGAATTCCAGACAAGAAAAAAAAATGCACTGTCCTTGTTACATAGGTTTAAACAAAAGAAAGACAGTAAAAATAATGCATGATATTAATTATTGTTAAGTCTTTG